>NC_091774.1:62746377-63013877 GCF_029378745.1 Bos indicus | reverse complement strand
CTTTGATGTATCTTCCCATTAGCATTTCTCCCCTCTATCCTTATCCTTTATTACCCATGTTACTAAAATGTGTATTTTTTAAATCCAAATTTCTGCTTGATTCCAAAAATATTTATCTCTAACTTCAGAGATTTTATATAGTTGCTGGTATATATGTTCCAAGTTGAAATTTTATTCTAGTGAGAAAGTCAATAAATCATTACTCCTACCATTTCCATTTTTTTAAAACTAATAAAGTCAAATTTTGGATATTTTATCAAAAACAAACAAATGAATGAGCAACTATTTTATGATTCTAAGGAGCATTTCAATGGACTTAGAGTGGATAAAATTTTCAAAAAAACTTGAGACCTAACTGAATTACAGAGTATGTAGCTTAATTCCTAAGAGGGTTAAAGGTTCATAAAATACTTAAAAAAATAAAGTCACATAGTTCCCCACTCTTGGGGATGTACAATTAGTGGGAATAACCTAAGCTAATTTGTTTGACAGTAGTGGTGAATTACTAAACCATGTCAGTTCTGGACTGAAAAAAATATCGTATCATATTCAAAAACATAACGTTCTGGTAAAAAGTTGGTTGGGTCCTCCTATTATGATCATAATATAAATGGGTTTAAAGAAATGTCATAACTATTTATAGTTAATTTTACTCTAGAATTATCTGGAATATCTACGGAAGTCTCCAAATGACAGGGGTTTACAGGGAGTTTTATTCCTGAAAAGTGATATCTAAAATAAGTTGTTATGAAGTGAGATATATTATTGGACTTAAATAGGCTGTATTTTGAATCTTGCATAAAGTGAAAAGACCTTTCGAAAAGCAAATATCCTTTCCTAATGTTTTCGGGAATCAATATTTTTAAAATAATCTAGCATACTTAAAATGACATGTGCTTGTACTTCAGGGAAAGGAACTGCCAAAGCATGAGAGAGAAAATGAGACTGGCGAGACATAATCTACGCTATCAGGCTGGAGTTACAGTAATTTTCTTTCAAGGAAAAGAGGCATCCTGAAAAGATCACAAAACTCACAGGGAAAAAGAATAGGCTCCTCTGGGCCTGGAATAGCCAAGTTACACCGAAGATGGTGACGCGTGTTTTTAAAGCTGTGCGATTTGGAAACAGTGGACCAAAGACACTACCTTGTCAAAACCTGAGTTTTTCTAGTGTGCCCGGGGCCAAGGCACACTTCTGTTTCCCTAGTGTTAGAGAAGCTGGGATGTGGTGTGTTGGGCATTTAGGTGATAACACAGTCCGTCCCAAGGAAAGTGGGCATAAGGGCACATATCATTTCATTGTGGCCGTCAGGCTCATCAATATTTCTAATGACTTAATACAGGCACTAAGGCTGGTGAATACAAACTATCCAAGTTGGTAATTAGAAAACACTTAAAAAAGGTATGACATATTACAGGGAAAACAGTGTCACTGGTGCGTGAAAATAAACATTAATAAAAACAAAGCAATAGGCTGCTTTGTACTTAGCAGACATTTAGGAGAAGACATATTTTACACAGTACTAGAATTATAGATTTTTCATTGCTTAAGAGGACAGTGAATTATTTCAGGCACCTTTTATGATAAACTTTTTAAATGAGAAGATACTTCGAGCATCCATAAATAATATATTTTTCTTACCCTCATAAGATACTACTAATGTAACTGTGCCAGTCATTCAGGATAAGATAACTTATTTTTATATATTTAATTTTGATAGCGTCCCATGGTATGTGGGATCTTAGTTCCCTGACCAGGGATCAAACCCATGCCCCATGCATTGGAAGGGTAGAGTCTTAACAACTGGACTGCCAGGGAAGTCCCAGGATCAATTATTTTTTTTTTTATTTTAAATTTATTTATTTTAACTGGAGGCTAATTACTTTACAATATTGTAGTGGTTTTGCCACGCATTGACATGAATCCACCACAGGTGTACATGTGTTCCCTATCCTGAACCCCCCTCCCACCTCCCTCTCCATCCCATTCCTCTGGGTCATCCCAGTGCACCAGCCCTGAGTACCCTGTCTCATGCATCGAACGTGGACTGGCGAGGATCAATTATTTTTAAGCAGAGGATTCCTGTAGAATTACACATTGAACATTCATGACAGAACAAAGGGAAAGACTAAAAATAATTCTCTAATTTTGCTTTTTTTACTACAAGGAAACATGAATGGGGAACAACTTCTTGATTTGATCACTTGGGAGAAGGATTAATGCATTATGTGGGCACGCTAGGTAAAACTTCTCTTTGCCATTTGGTTTCACAGGCACCAGAATATAAGATTAATTTCCTAACATGTATAGTCATTTAAATAAAACAGTATTAAGCAATTTTGCTAATTTTCATTGAACAGAATGATGGATAAAAGAAAGTCACAAGCTGCTATCTCACAATAAGAAGATGAGATATGTTACATAATACGACGTGGGCTTGTTATTTAAGATCTTTAAATGTTATTTTTTTTATTAAAATGTCCCACCCTTCTTGTCAACATGTCATTAGCAACAGAATGAAAACCAAAGCTTAATCAGTTCATCTAGAATGTTTTAGTATGAGGTGAGGCCTTTACACAATACCTTCTGACACAGAGCTGCTTGACAAAACATGTGCTGGGTATGGTAAGCAGTGCTGCAGTGAGCACTGGGGTGCGTGGAGCTTTTGGCATTATGGTTTTCCCTGCGTACATACCCAGGAATGGGACTGCTGGGTCATATGGCAGCTCCATCTTTAGTTTTTAAAGGAACCTCCATACTGTTCGCCACAGTGCCTGTATCAATCTACATTCCCATCAACAGTGTAGGAGGGTTCCCTTTTCTCCATATCCCCTCCAGCATCAACTGTTTGTAGATTTTTGGATGATGGTCATTCTCATCAATGGGAGGTGACACCTCATTGTAGTTTTGATTTGCATTTCTCTAAAAATTAATAGTTAATGATGATGTGCATCTCTTCATGTGTTGGTTGGCCATCTGTATGTCTTCTTTGAAGAAATGTCTATTTAGGTCTTCCACCCATTTTTTGATTTGGACTGTTTGTTTTTTTGGTATTGAGCTGCTTGGGCTGTTTGTGTATTTTAGAGATTAGTTCTTTGTCAGTTGCTTTGCATGCAAATATTTTCTCCCATTCTGATCAGTATGTGAAGTGAAAGTTATTCAGTCATGTCCAACTCTTTGCGACCCCATGGACTGTCCATGGAATTCTCCAGGCCAGAATACTGGAGTGGGTAGCCTTTCCCTTCTCCAAGGGATCTTCCTGACCCAGGAATTGAACCAGGGTCTCCCGCATTGCAGGTGGATTCTTTACCAGCTGAGCTACCAGGGAAGCCGAGCTGATTGATATAGGTGAACCTATCTGCAAAGCAGAAACAGAGACACAGACGTAGAGAACAAACACATGGATACCAAAGGGGAAAAGGAGGAGTGGGATGACTTGGGAGATTGGGACTGATGTATATACACTACTATGTATAGAGAGATAACTAATGAGAACCTATTGTATAGCACAGGAACTCTTCTCAGTGCTCTGTAGGGACCTAAATGGTAAAGAAATCCAAAAAAGTGAAGATATATGTATACATACAGCTGATTCACTTTGCTGCACAGCAGAAAATAACATAACACTGTAGATTAACCATACTCCAGTAACATTTTTTTTTTTTTAAGTGCTGGATAAAAAAATGTAAAAGTGGAGAAGTTTTTAGGTCGACAACTTTTAAGGTCAAAATGGTCTAGTCTGGTTGAAACACACAGTACAATTACCATCCATGAACCCTTGGATTTACAAACTGAAGTTCCTACAAATCTATCTATTTCAACAACCATTAACCTCTTAACTATATTACTACACAACTCAAACAGATCCTATTGCAGGAATGATAAAAAATGAATGTGAGTGAGATCCACAAATTCAAATAGAGTCTGGATGTTTTAATAAATCCTTGAGGAATTTACTTGGGGGTAGACTCAATCCTGGGGTGTCACTGGTGGCACAGATAGTAAAGAATCCTCCTGCAATGCAGGAGACCCAGGTTCACTCTCTGAGTCAGGAAGATCCCCTGAAGGAAATGGTTACCCACTCCTGTATTCTTGTCTGGAGAATTTCACGGAGAGAGGAGCCTGGCGGGCTACAGTTCATGGGGTTGCAAAGAGTTGGATATGACTGATTGATTAACCCTTTAACTTTTTTTAGACTTAACCCTAGGATGGAGCTGTGAATACTCTCTGAGATTAGAAGGTGAAAACTAAGTTGAATAACTTGAAGCTGTTTGGAATACTTTCAAAACCATATAGTAAATTAACAATATTAACCACAGCATGACTTGGAATTTACATGAAATTTACCAATGACATTAAACATAAAATTGGTTTAATAGTTTCCTGAACTTCGGTGGAAAATGATAGTGACTAGCTAGGCAAAACAAATAATTCTAGACAGGAAACTCAGAGCAGTAAGTCAAATAGTTTGATTTCTTATCTAAAGCCAAAAAAAAAAAAAAGAGAGAGAGAGAGAGAGAGAGATGCTTTTCTTGTATATCATCTGTAATATTAATGAGAAACTGTTACATTTCTATTTTAAAATGACATATCTGGCACATATTTTTATTAGAAATACAATAAACTGTTAATCTCCATTTCCACAAGCCATTTATTTTTTTTAAACCAAGACATTTCCTTTTCTTAGACTAAAGTTTGAGCAAACAGTTAGGCCTGGCATCTTGGTAATGAGTTCTATCAAAGCCCAGGATTCTTTTAATCACATTCAAGTGGCGTTTGGAAGTGCTTCACCTCTGACAAAGGTTAGTGAGCATGTGTGCACATGCATGAGTGTTTCCAACTTCAGAAAAGGAGCACTGAAGAGGGATTCTGAATAACCCTAAGAGCTTATTAACCAGTACTCCTTGCCATCTCCGTAAAGAAACACGGAAAGCTTAAGAGCGTCTGTAAGGATGAGTGGAAATAAGATGCGTGGCTTGTCGTGTGTAAGAGGAACAGTATGCTTATTAGTCAGCCTCCAAGTGACAAGCTGCTGCTCTGTATTACTGTTACTAAAAATACTGTGCTTGGTGTGATAGATGTGAACAAACTCTACAGTCTTATTCAGAAAGAATTCACTGAGGTAAAAATGCAGCCAGGACCTTTCCTCTTTCACTAGCCTTAGACTTCCACTTTTTTCCTTTAGAAATTTCTCCCCACTGCATCCTAAAGTAGACCCCAAACTCAAGGGCTAATTTATTTATCCCCTTCCAAGGCTTTCCCCACTCTGGGAATAGCAAATAGATACCAATTAAACTTCTCAGTACATTATAAAGAGGAAACATATCAAGTAAGCAATCCCATGGACTATACGGTCCATGGAAGTCTCCAGGCCAGAATACTGGAGTGGGTAGCCATTCCCTTCTCCAGAGGATATTCCTGATCCAGGAATTGAACCAGGGCCTCCTGCACTGCAGGCGGATTCTTTACCAACTAAGCTATCAGGGAAGCCCAATAAGTAGAAGGTGTACTCTAATTTCTTTGTATCCCTTAAGATAGCACACACTATTTAAAAACTCACTTTTGGTGCTATTTCTAGATTTCCCTAGATTATCAGATTCTCTGAAGGTTTGGTTTGGTATACTCTTTATCAGTAATAGCTTATGTCAAAGTGGAAATAGCTTTTCAACATTTCTCATTAATTGGTATTAATGTTTCATCTATGTCAAAGGACAGGCAGAGAATCAGGTCAAATAAATAAATTGTTTACATACGTAAGAACTGAGGTCACAGAAATACAGAAGAAGAAAGAATGAGGGAAGAGTTTATTATATACAATATGTACAATACATACAAAACTTAAAAAACACCCTTCCTGCTTTCCCATTTTTTTTCTTCTCTCCCTTCCTTTTTCAACAAACATTATTGAGGGACTACTATGTACCAGCCAACAAGCTATCTGGAGGTTCAAGGAGTCCTTGCCCTCAAGAAGTTGCTGATAATCAAGAGAAACTTTAGCAGATGAGGAAAGACTGAAGAACAGGTACTGCTCAGGCTGAATTTTAAGGGCGAGTCAGAGTTAGGCAGAGTCACAGAAGAACAATACCAGCAAATGCAAGGTCAGAGACTGGATGTGACAAGTAGACTGGGTTGCTTGGTACAATTGAAGTTTATGGTTTGTGTACGGAAACAGCCGAAGATAAAGATGGAGCAGTCGGAGGAGCCAGCATGCATAAGGCTTTCATGAAGTCAATGGCGAGTCAAGAAGGGTTTTAATTGTGGGAAGTGGCGCAATCAGATTTATCCCCTGAAAATATTACTCTAGCTTTACTGATAGATATCACTGTTGTGGGGCGGATGTTTGGAGGGGTACAGAGGGAAGGGCAAAACTGGAAGCTGGCAGACCAATTAGGGGCTAGTGAAGCAGTTCAGGCAAATGATGATGAGATCCCATCCCCTAAGCAGGCAAAGCTGGCAACTGTTACTACTATCTGGAATCATTTCTGTGGTTCGTTTTCATAAACCTTCCATACCCTTCAATATTTGCTCCTTAAAAGTAAAATCTTATCCTGGGACTATAGGGAAATTCACATCCAATCTACCCAAAAGATGTGCTGCTGATATAATTTTTCATGTAGTCTCTCTGCATGAGGAAAGAGATGTTGAAAGAAATGAAGATTTGGTGAGAAGTTGGATGTGGAGTGTAAGGAAAAGGAAGGTACTGAGGATAGCATAGGATAGATGGATGATGGATGGACATACCAATTCAGCAGATATTTATTAAACTCCCACTAAGTACCAGATATTATCATGGGTACCAGTTTCACCTATGTTGCAGGTTGGTGGGCTGGGGGAATGAGTAAAGAGAGGAAAAAGAACTTTGTGAGCCATGATGTGTGCATGCTAAGCCGCTTCAGTTGTGTCTGACTCTATGGACACATGTGACCATAGAGTCATGTGACCCTATGGACTGTGGCCCTCAGGGCTCCTCTGTCCATGAGATTCTCCAGGCAAGAATACTGGAATTGATTGCCATGTCCTCCTCTAGAGGATCTTCCCAACCCAGGGATCGAACCAGCGTCTCCTGAATCTCCTGCATTGGCAGGTGAGTTCTTTACCATTTGCCACCTGGGAAGCCTGAGCCACAGTTAGGAGGATAAATATTAACTTCTTTGGGAAGCCACTGGAGTGTTTTGAGCAGGAGAGATGCATAATCTGATTTATCAATTGCTGTTCAGTTGCTAAGTTGTATCTGACTCTTTGCGACCCCATGAACTGCAGTACACCAGGCTTCCCTCTCCTTCACTATCTCATGGAGTTTGCTCAGAGTCATATCCATTGAGTTGGTGACGCCATTCAACCATCTCATCCTCTGTCGTCCCCTTCTCCTGTCTTCAATCTTTTCCAGCATCAGGGTTTTCTCCAGTGAGTCAGCTCTTCGCGTCAGGTGGGCAAAGTACAGGAGCTTCAGCTTCAGCATCAGTCCTCCCACTAAATATTCAGGACTGATTTCCTTTAGGACTGACTGGCTTGATCTCCTTGCTGTCCAGGGGATTCTCAAGAGCCTTCTCCAGCACCACAATTCTTGGTGCTAAAGAATTCTTGGTGCTAAATACTTGGTGATAAACTATTATTCTGAGTGATATATGGCAAATGAAAAGTGGGCAGGCAATTTAGGAGGCAACTGCAGCAGCTCTGGTAAATGATTATCAGTGGCGAGATGTACGGGGGTTAGGGCCAGGACTTTAGCTGCAGAGGCGTTGAGAAGTGGCTAGATTTGGTGCATGTGTGTATTCATACAGAAATACCTCAAGCATACAGAAAACTCAGAATATATCACTAAAGGAAATACATATGCACTTGTCACTAAACTTCATCACATTCTAACATTTGGTCACTTTGCTTCTCAATAAGACGGTGGTGAAGACCCTTACGTACTCCACCCTAAGCCATACCATCCCAGAGGTAAGCACTGGAGTAAACCTGACATTTATTATTCTTATGGGTGGCTTTAACTACAAATAAACATAAAAATATGATATTTCATGTTTAAAATTTTATATAGATAGTATCATAACACATATATCATTTTGTACCTTGTTTTAATTCATACAAATTTATGATTTGGAGATTTACCTGGTTGATACACATAGCTCTAGCTCATTTGTTTTATATTTCTCTTTCTTTTTAAAACAATACATTGGTGCATTTATTTTGAACTGCTCTACACTGCTGTTTCATTGTGTGAATATATAAAATTCATTTATCTAAGACATTTATGTTGTTTCAGTTTTTCTGTCTTACAAAAACTGCTGCCTCGAACATTCCGTTCTTCTTCTTGTGCCTACGTTGAAGTTTTTCTAGTGTATATCCAGAAATGCAATATGGGTCAAAAGACGTAACAGTATTGATATAGCAAGGTATTGCCAACTTGTTCTCAAACATAGTTGTAGCACTTTAAGTCACATTAGCACTGTATGGAAGTTCCTGATTCTCTAAATTTTCACCAATTTACATGACTTCCAGACTTTAACATTATTTTAGTTTTCATTTTCCTGGGCTACTAGTGACTTTGAACATTTTTTCTCATTACCTCTCCTGTGAATTATATATGCACCTTTTTTAATCGATTAGTTCTTTTATGACATACTCATTCTGGGTGTTAATCCTTTATTGGCTGTGTGTGTTGCAAGTTCTTTAGTTTTAACTTAGTTTATGATGTCCTTTCTTTTTTTTTGATCAACCAGATCAAAATGTAACATAGTTCAATATCATTGCCCTATTTTTCTCCCAGATGTTTTAAAGTTTGTCTTTTCACATTTAATCCTTTAACAGGGAATTATTTTTTGTATATATAATCAATATTTTTCATATGAATAACCAATTACTCCACACCAGTCCTTCCTAACCCTACTGATATACTGTAATGCCACATCTAACATTTTACAATTTTCTATATTTGAGGGGGTCTGTTTTTCTAAGTTATTTCTTGTCCTTTATTGGCTTATTTGTTCATCCCTGGGCTTTTAGACTGGTATAACTCTTTATGCCTTAGGAGAAAATTCAATATTTGGTAGGACAAATCATGCTCCATGTTCTTCTTTAAAACTGTCTTATTCTTTGCTTTTCCATTTAAAATAAGGGTCAGCTTTTCAAATTCTAAGGAGAACTCTGTCAGGAATTTGGCTATGGTTGTGCTGAATTTTCCATTTTTATGATACTGAGTTTTTTTAATCATTTTAAAAATCATTTTTATGATACCTATGAATATTCCACCTAAAAGGTCTTAAAAGGTTAATTAGGTCCCATTTGTTTATTTTTGATTTTATTTCCAATATTCTGGGAGGTGGGTCATAGAGGATCCTGCTGTGATGTATGTCGGAGAGTGTTTTGCCTATGTTCTCCTCTAGGTGTTTTATAGTTTCTGGTCTTATGTTTAGATCTTTAATCCATTTTGAGTTTATTTTTGTGTATGGTGTTAGAAAGTGGTCTAGTTTCATTCTTTTACAAGTGGTTGACCAGATTTCCCAGCACCACTTGTTAAAGAGATTGTCTTTAATCCATTGTATATTCTTGCCTCCTTTGTCAAAGATAAGGTGTCCATATGTGCGTGGATTTATCTCTGGGCTTTCTATTTTATTCCATTGATCTATATTTCTGTCTTTGTGCCAGTACCATACTGTCTTGATAACTGTGGCTTTGTAGTAGAGCCTGAAGTCAGGTAGGTTGATTCCTCCAGTTCCATTCTTCTTTCTCAAGATCGCTTTGGCTATTCGAGGTTTTTTGTTTTTCCATACAAATTGTGAAATTATTTGTTCTAGCTCTGTGAAGAATACTGTTGGTAGCTTGATAGGGATTGCGTTGAATCTATAAATTGCTTTGGGTAGTATACTCATTTTCACTATATTGATTCTTCCAATCCATGAACATGGTATATTTCTCCATCTGTTAGTGTCCTCTTTGATTTCTTTCACCAGTGTTTTATAGTTTTCTATATATAGGTCTTTAGTTTCTTTAGGTAGATATATTCCTAAGTATTTTATTCTTTCCGTTGCAATGGTGAATGGAATTGTTTCCTTAATTTCTCTCTCTGTTTTCTCATTATTAGTGTATAGGAATGCAAGGGATTTCTGTGTGTTGATTTTATATCCTGCAACTTTACTATAGTCATTGATTATTTCTAGTAATTTTCTGGTGGAATCTTTAGGGTTTTCTATGTAGAGGATCATGTCATCTGCAAATAGTGAGAGTTTTACTTCTTCTTTTCCAATTTGGATTCCTTTTATTTCTTTTTCTGCTCTGATTGCTGTGGCCAAAACTTCCAAAACTATGTTGAATAGTAATGGTGAAAGTGGGCACCCTTGTCTTGTTCCTGACTTTAGAGGAAATGCTTTCAATTTTTCACCATTGAGGATAATGTTTGCTGTGGGTTTGTCATATACAGCTTTTATTATGTTGAGGTATGTTCCTTCTATTCCTGCTTTCTGGAGAGTTTTTATCATAAATGGATGTTGAATTTTGTCAAAGGCTTTCTCTGCATCTATTGAGATGATCATATGGTTTTTATTTTTCAATTTGTTAATGTGGTGTATTACATTGGGACCTAATTAACCTTAAAAGCTTCTGCACATCAAAGGAAACTATTAGCAAGGTGAAAAGACAGCCTTCAGAATGGGAGAAAATAATAGCAAATGAAGCAACTGACAAACAACTAATCTCAAAAATATACAAGCAACTCCTACAGCTCAACTCCAGAAAAATAAACGACCCAATCAAAAAATGGGCCAAAGAACTAAATAGACATCTCTCCAAAGAAGACATACAGATGGCTAACAAACACATGAAAAGATGCTCAACATCACTCATTATCAGAGAAATGCAAATCAAAACCACTATGAGATACCATTTCACACCAGTCAGAATGGCTGCGATCCAAAAGTCTACAAGTAATAAATGCTGGAGAGGGTGTGGAGAAAAGGGAACCCTCTTACACTGTTGGTGGGAATGCAAACTAGTACAGCCACTATGGAGAACAGTGTGGAGATTCCTTAAAAAACTGGAAATAGAACTGCCTTATGATCCAGCAATCCCACTGCTGGGCATACACACTGAGGAAACCAGAAGGGAAAGAGACACGTGTACCCCAATGTTCATCGCAGCACTGTTTATAATAGCCAGGACATGGAAGCAACCTAGATGTCCATCAGCAGATGAATGGATAAGAAAGCTGTGGTACATATACACAATGGAGTATTACTCAGCCATTAAAAATAATACATTTGAATCAGTTCTAATGAGGTGGATGAAACTGGAGCCTATTATACAGAGTGAAGTAAGCCGGAAGGAAAAACATAAATACAGTATACTAACACATATATATGGAATTTAGAAAGATGGTAACAATAACCCAGTGTACGAGATAGCAAAAGAGACACTGATGTATAGAACAGTCTTATGGACTCTGTGGGAGAGGGAGAGGGTGGGAAGATTTGGGAGAATGGCATTGAAACATGTAAAATATCATGTAAGAAACGAGTTGCCAGTCCAGGTTCGATACACGATACTGGATGCTTGGGGCTAGTGCACTGGGACGACCCAGAGGGATGGTATAGGGAGGGAGGAGGGAGGAGGGTTCAGGATGGGGAACACATGTATACCTGTGGCGGATTCATTTTGATATTTGGCAAAACGAATACAATTCTGTAAAGTTTAAAAAAAAAAAAAAAGAATAAAATATTCCCACAGCAAAAAAAAAAAAAAAAAAAAGATCTTAAAAGGTTTTTTTAAAAATAGTTTTGAAACTTTTTTCCAGAAGAAAAGTTGTCCATCTTTTGCTAGTGTTAATCTCAGGTGCCATGAGAACATGCCCACACTGCAATTAACCAGTCTGTGTGATCCCAGGATACAGCCTCTCTGTGCCTTGATTTCCTCCCCAGTAAACTTAGTAAATGCTTACTGGGCTTCCCTGGTGGCTCAGATGGTTAAGAATCTGCCTGCAATGCAAGAGACATGGGTTTGATCCCTGGGTTGGGAAGATCCCCTGGAGAAGGGCCTGGCAACCCACTCCCAGTAGTCTTGCTTGGAGAATTCCATGGCGGGCTAGAGTCCATGGGGTCACAAAGAGCTGGACATGACTGAGCGACTAACATACTTACTGAGTTCTATGATGTATTAAAACTTCATGATGTGTTCTATGATGAGTTAAAGAGACGGGAATACCAGACCACCTTACCTGCCTCCTGAGAAACCTGTACGCAGGTCAAGAAGCAACAGTCAGAACCCAACATGGAACAATGGACTGGTTCAAAATTGGGAAAGGAGTATGTCAAGGCTGTATATTATCACCCTACTTATTTAAGTTATATGCAGAATACATCATGAGAAATGCCAGGCTGGATGAAGCACAAGGGGGAATCAAGATTGCCAGGAGAAATATCAATAACCTCAGATATGTAGATGATACCACCACCCTTATGGCAGAAGGCGAAGAGGAACTAATGAGCCTCTTGATGAAGGTGAAAGAAGAGAGTGGAAAAGCTGGCTTAAAACTCAACATTAAAAAAACTAAGATCATGGCATCTGGTCCTATCACTTCATGGCAAACAGATGGGGAAACAATGGAAACAGTGACAGATTTTATCTTCTTGGGCTCCAAAATCACTGCAGGTGGTGACTGCAGTCATGAAATTAAGACGCTTGCTCTTTGAAAGAGAAAGCTATGACAAACCTAGACAGTGTGTTAAAAAACAGAGATGTTACTTTGCCGACAAAGGTCTGTCTAGTCAAAGGTATGGTTTTTCTAGTAGTCATGTATGGATGTTGGACCATAAAGAAGGCTGAGGACCGAAGAACTGATGTTTTTGAACTGTGGTGTTGGAGAAGACTTTTGAGAGTCCCCTGGACTGCAAGGAGATTAAACAAGTCAATCCTGAAGGAAATCAACCCTGAATATTCTTTGGAAGGACTGATGCTGAAGTTGAAGTGCCAATACTTTGACCACTTCATGTGAAGAGCCGACTTATTAGAAAAGACCCTGATGCTAGGAAAGATTGAGGGCAGGCGTAGTAGGGGATGACAGAGGACGAGATGATTGGTTGGCATCACTGACTCAGTGGACGTTAGTTTGAGCAAGTTCTGGGAGATGGTGAACAATAGGGAACCCTGGCGTGCTGCAGCCTACGGGGTCACAAAGAGTTGCACATGGCTGCGTGACTGAACAACAATGATGTGTTAGGCACCGTTTCTAGCACTACGGATAGAGCAGTGAACAAAATAGACCAAGTTTTTCTCCCCTCATGTAAATAACTCGTGTGAAGTACTCTTTAGGTCTGGCACTAAACATACAGAAGCAGCTGCTGTAAGTTGATATCTGAGACCTAAAAGAAGCAAGCCATTTGCATATCTGGAAAAACAGTGTCCCAGATGGATGGAAGAACAATGCTAAGGCCCCAAGGAGGTGGATGGCTTGGTGTGCTCCAGGACAGTAAGGAGGCCAGCACATCTGAGGTAAAAAGATCCAGGAGGAGAGTGGGGGACGAGGACAGACCCAGGGTGGACAGCAAGACCACGCAGGTCATATAGGCCTCTCTAAGGACTTTTATGTTGAGTGATAGGGAAAGCTATGTTGGGTGTTTGGTGAGCAGACTAACATGAGCTGATGAATACTAATTAGCTATTATTATCATTCTACTTTTGATTAGGTATACCTGGTGTATAAGAAATGTACTGAATACAGGCCATTAATTTAATGGTGATAATAGCTAATACAGATATAATGTTTATAAGGCACCAGGCACTTTAGATGGTTCAAGTCATTAAATCCTTTCAACAACCTCTTTTACAGATGAGTTAACTGCAATACAGATAGGCTAAGTAATGACCAAAGTTACATAAATGGTGAGTCAGTTGTAGGTCTGAGATCTTATATATGGCGACCCTGTTGATTCTTTATGAGATTTGGATGCCCTCGGTTGTGAACAATCACATTATCTGATGGTAAGTAAGGATAGCCTGGCCTTGTCCTTTACAGTCCTAATTCTTTTCCTTTTTTGGGGGGTGTGTTATTAAAATAGCTTTTCTAGTAACAATGCTAAATAGGATTGGAGAGAATGGACATGCTTATACCTGACTTTAGTAGAAATGTTTCTAAATTTTTGCCATTAAGGAAAATGTTTCCTCTTTGTTCCTGAGGGTCTTACCCTCTTATCAGGATAAGAACTTTTCTTCCATGCTCAGTTTCCTAGAAAAGTTTTAGAAAAAAATATTCCCAAGAAAGAGTACTGAATTTTACTATGTACTTTTCTACACTGGGATATTGAATCACTCCTGTTTTTACAAGAGAAACCATAGCTAGTAATGTGTGTGTGAGAGAGAGGATGAACTGCCAAATTCCATCCAATAGTGTTTTATATAGGATTTTTGCACCTATGATCATAAGTGAAACTGGTCTATAGTTTTCTACAGTTTGTTTTGTTCTATTCTTGCTTAGTTTTGATACTTGTTTTATAGTATGAGCTTTTCCTTTGTCTGTTCTCTTTGTTAGAAAGTCATCATTGAAAATACACATATTACCCTGAGTTGAGGAGGGTTTAGGAAGTGAAATGTGCTGAGCTTGGTCAGTTGTGTCTGACTCTTTGCGACCCCATGTACTGCAGCCAACCAGGCACCTCTGTCCATGGGGATTAACCAGGCAAGAATACTGGAGTGGACTGCCATGCCCTTCTCCAGGGGATCATCCCAACCCAGGGATCGAACCCAGGTCTCTCACATTGCAGGTGGATTCTTTATCAGCTGAGCTACCAGGGAAGCCCAGTGAATACTACTTAATCTTCTCACACATAAAGTAAAAGGTTAGCACACAGTGACATCCTAGATTCTTTCAGCCTTTAAAATTTTATATAGTTTAAATGCAGAGATTCTGACAATGACATATTAAATATTAGAGGATGAGGAATTCTCTTCTGTGGAAGTCTTCACAAAAAGGTGTGTTGTTTCTGCATATTTCAGTGACATGCACGTCTGCCTAAAGGCTAGAGAAAGGAGAAGCAGATCATGAATGCAGGGAACTAAACGTGGACACGGAACTGAACACCCAGGGAAACCACAGGGACTAGAGACAAAAGCCTGGCTTTCACCACAGAAGACATTTAAATGAGCCCTGTGAGAAATGTGCTATCAGAAGGATACTCTGGCAGAAAGGAGAAATCAGAACCCACACATTTCTTACTCTTTGAGGACTCAGACTTATTGGGCAGAAAGCAGAAAATTTAAAAACAAAACAGAAAACAAAAACCCCCCAATACTTCTAATGTAAGAAAACCTCTGCGGAAGGGAAGTGCACGACAGGACAAGGGCAGAGCTCACATCTAACTAGGTCAGGTTGTACCTTCAGGCGAGACAATCAAGGACTTTGAAAAACCAATGACTGCATCCCAGGTAGCCTGAAGGGAAGACCACTGTGACAGGGAAGACCAACCTAACTGTGACAGGGAATAGAGAGTGCTTTTGAGTGAGAAGGAGCTAACCATGTCCTGAGAAGAAGGCAGTTGCTTTCCCGAAGGTTTCAGTATGCTGAAAAGCTTCAGGTTTCTCCAGAGTCCAGAAAAGGCCTACGGTAACCCCTGGGAGCCTCTGTTATTCACCTGGGGGTTGAGCTTCATCACAAATCCAATCCTCCTTCCTGCAAGTGCTGTTGGGCCAGCAACAAAATTGGGAGAAGAATAAATATCAACCAACCAATATGCTTCCTGGATGTATCTCCATCAATACTACAACAGCCCTAAGGGTTCACAGGGGCGTCCTAGGTGGCAGTGTCACAGGATTTGCCCGCCAATGCAGGAGACACAGAGATGCAGGTTCCAACCCTGGGTTGGGATGATCTCTGGGAGTAAGAAATGGCAACCCACTCCAATATTCCTGCCTGGAAAATTCCATGGACAGAGGAGCCTGGCGGGCTATAGCCCATGGGGTCACAAAGAGTTAGATCAAACTGGGCACACACACATGCACGCAAAAAGGTTCACAGATGCCAACAGGGAATAAAGCAGCTTAAATGACTCTGATGATGGCTAATAAAATCACCCATATTTAGTTTTATTTTCTAGTTGCAGGAACTACTATGTGGTTAAATTTATGTGGTTTTTTTTCTAGTACTTTTTCTCCTGCCTTTCCCCCTCACTCATAATTTCGTCCCTCTTTTTACCCTTACTCCAGAGAACTTGTTTAAATACATGTAAAAGCCTCCAAATTCTTATGATAGACTATAATTAGAGATTAAGTAATGGATGTCTCAAAGACCATTTGTTAGAATTAGAAATCACTGACAGAGGACGTAATTTGGAGTAATAGCTGTGTGGATACATATAAAAGATTTAGGTCCAAGTTGCAGCGAGAAATGACTCTCAGAAAAACCAATGCGATGATACAGGGCCATAGATAACAGCTACATTTTTATCATATTTCTCTTCACTGTATAACTAATCTGTGTCTAAGCCTTGTTGATTATTTAGAAGTGAATTGCTGCGTCTCTTTCCTTTCTCACTTTTAATATAGTTTTGAAACTTTCCTAACCTCACACTTACAATAACTACATCCTGACTCTTTTCTCTGTTTTTACCAATATGTGTTGTAACATACCAATACTTCCACAAGACTCACGTTTATTAAATGTTGCTTTTAGCATACAGCATTGCCAAGACCTTGCAATGACTCTCCACATCCCCTTAGGTTTGCAAGGCATTCTACAAATCATTCCCATCTCAGCCACTTTCCCCAACACAAGGTTTTTTCAGTCAGGCAAGTTTCTAGACTATTTAAGTGCGCCATTGGCATTAAAACTTCCTTGCCCTTACTTATGCTCTTCCTTTTCAGGAAGACCTTCCTCTCTCAATGTTTTCTTAATTCTACCACGTTTCAGGTTTGGCCTAGTCCTAGCACTTACTTTGTTCTAGAACTAATTGACTTTCCTTGCTGACCTATAATCGTAGACTACTCTGTAGAATTTGCATTTCTTTATATGTGGCTATTTTTTACCTCCTAGCCTTTTCTGCCCTGTATGTAACAGACATAGTCTGATAGCGAGGTGGGGGAAGACACTAATAATACTCATAGTTTGAAAGTGTTCGTCACTCAGTCATGTCCAACTCTTTGTGACCTCATGGACTATAGCTTGTCAGGCTCCTCTGTCCATGGGATTCTCCAGGCAAAAATACTGGAGTGGGTAGCTATTCCCTTCTCCAGGGGATCTTCCCAACCCAGGGATGGTACCTGGGTCAAAGTTTGGTGTTTATTACAGTAAACATCAACTAGAAATCTATGCTATGAGATCTGGGTTTACTCTGCTGAAGAGGAATTTATTTAGATGTATAAGAGAAAGAGATACTACTAATAATGTTAACTACTACTGTGATGGAACACAATTAAAGAATCTGTTCACTGCAGAAAAAGAAAACAATTGGAGGATGTTCTAAAATTATCTTTAGTTGCTTATCTCTAAGAAAATTTATAATCTACAATTGTAAAATATTCTGTTTTGCATATTATAAAAAAACTTTTTTTGGTATAGAGTCCAAATATAATTTTAAGTCATAATTTTTATGCTTTAATTTGCTTTGTCTTGAAGAAAAATTATGTGGCATTAAATATAAAGAAGACTGTCATGACTTTATGCTAACTTATCTCCCAACTTTATTTTCTACTACCTGGCTCCTAGGTTGCTTGCAAAAATCATTCATCCTTGTTAAAGAAGTAAACCTCTTATGCCACTCACTCTGGAGTGCACTACAAAGAGCTGCCTATGAGGGAAGCAGCCAGATTTAGAGCATCTCTTCTTGTGACTTTTTCTTCGGGGTTCATATTTAAAATCACCGCTTCTTTCCTCTATCCATGCTGATTTATTACCAATGGCAAGTCTCTCTGGAAAGGCAATCACACTACCTCCTCAACGCACCTCAGTTTTGGCTGTCTGGAGGATGACTCTTGGAGTGACCCCAAGTTACCCAGAATGAATTTTAAGCAGGCCATGAAATGAATATCTTATGATCATCTCAAATATATCCTATGTGTGATGTAAAATTGCATCCAGTACTTTCCCTTGATTCCAGAGAGAAACATACCTTATTTCTAGAACTTCAACCTCTTCCCCTCCACCTTCCCTCTTCCATACTCTGTGGCTTGTACACTTACTTCTGTTCCTCTGCTTTCCCCACCATGAGGATCAATGTTTAAAGGCTATTTACACAAGTCACTTACATGAGGCTCCTGGGTCATCCTTTCTAACACAGCCCCTGCCAATACCCAAAGTCTCTTACTCTCTTATGCCATACTAACTTTTGGTTTTTATCTACTGAACTGAACTAAACACAAGAACTGTCTGCTTTGTGTTAAAGTTAGTATTTGTATTAGCTACATGGCTTTCTCATTTGATTGTAAGCTCCTTAAATGAGGTTATATCGTATCTATCTTTCTATGTTTATCTTTCCAACCATGGTTTCCATAGCATCACACACATATATATGCATATATACTCACTAAATGCTGATACAGTTAAAAATGAATAATATATTCTTCAGAGTCTGAAAATAAAAGAAAATCTGTAATGTTACTCCAGCTCACTAAAAGTCCAACCTTATTCTGTTAAAGGAAGTTAAGAGGTTCACTGTCAACAATCATCAACCTCAAACTTTATTTTCCTGTTTCACATTTGTTGGTAGTATGCTGCGAAGTCACTTCAGTCGTGTCCAACTCTGTGAGACCCCAGAGATGGCAGCCCACCAGGCTCTGCCGTCCCTGGGATTCTCCAGGCAAGAACACTGGAGTAGGTTGCCATTTCTTTCTCCAATGCATGAAAGTGAAAAGTGAAAGGGAAGTCGCTGAGTCATGTCTGACTCTTAGCAACCCCATGGACTGCAGCCCTCCAGACTTCTCCATCCACGGGATTTTCCAGGCAAAAGTACTGGAGTGGGGTGCCATTGCCTCCTCCGTGTTGGTAATATAGAAGCTGCTGAATTGGCATTTTGAATTACGGCAGTATTCTTACATTTTATTCAAGTCGGGAATGACTAGCATTTCAATATTATTTAAATCTGCTTATGCAAAAGTCATGGACAACTTGCTTCTATTATTAAGGCACCATAAGGCATAATTGTATCTAAATGATTCAGGATAAAACACACACCAAACTGTTTTGCTGAAATCAACTTATGTAGTTGAATAGTTATTGTGTACTATTAAACAGTTGGCACATTTTGCATTTTTGGCATGTAAAAGCCAATCTGGGTTTAGACTTATGTTGTTTAAATGATGCCAATGTGTACTTCTCACCTTCTTAAATATATCAAAATTCCTCAGGATGCCAAACAAAATCTATCCTCTGGGAATAAAATGTGCCAATAGTTTAATGGTACATGGAAGCATTACTGGATTAACTTGAGAGAGGAAAAAAGACCTTTTTCCCAGTAACTGACTAAGGTCTCATAAGTGAAAATGAATTATAACTCTGGAAATTATCTGGTGAGTTTAAGGCCAGAAAGCCAAATCAGACAATGTAGTACAAATTTCAGAATGATGTCTATATAATTCCTTCAACTTTTACAGCTTCTAGGTATAAAATCTGGCTTCTTAAATCTTCTCTTGGCAACTCTATTTGCTGTTTTAAAGCTTGAGAGCAAAACATGTCTAAGAATTCGGAAAGAAAAATTTTCTTCATTTTCATTATTTGGTCTATGGTGGTAGTGATTAAGGAAATGGGGACTCTGTGAGTAAACAGAGAAGTACCTGTTATACATTGAAAATAAAGGGAAATTTTGATACTAATCATGCAAATTATGGATTTGTTTGTGGTCTGGCAAGTACATGCTTATTTTGCACACACAGAAGAGGGAGTTTAGAAAGCAATAAACATAACCTAAGATATCTGTAGATGAACATGTCACATTTGAATAACATTATCTACTGGTATTTAGGGCATCCCAGGTGGCTCAGATGATAAAGAATCTGCCTGCAATTCAGGAGACCCTGGTTTGCTCCCTGGGTTGGAAAGTTCCCCTGGAGAAGGGCATGACAACCCACTCCAGTATTCTTGCCGGAGAATTCCATGGACAGAGAAGCTTGGTGCATTACAGTCCAAAGGTTGCAAAGAGTTGGACACAACTGAGTGACTAACACACACACGCACACACACACACACACACAGGTATTTTATCTTGTTTAAAAACTCAAGTAGGAGGATTGCCTGGAAGGCTTGTTATAACGCAAATTGCTGGGTCCAATGTCAACAATTTGTGTTTCTACAAGTTCCTAGGTGACGCTGATCCTGCTGCTTCTCTGATCACAGTTTGAGACCCTCTGTCCTAAAATGTCAGGAGCAGGTGAAGTGACGGAATCAAAAGAGGAGATGAGATGTGGTCAGATGAAGTAGAGTCGTCCCCCCTTACCTGTGGTTTTACTTTCGGTGGGTTCAATTTGAAAATATTAAATGGAAAATTCGAGAAATAAGTAATTTGTAACTTTTAAACTGCAGGCAATTCCACGTAGCATGACAAAATACCGTGCCTTCCTGTTTCCTCTGGCCAGGGATGTGAATCATCCCTTCGTCCAGCGAACCTGGCCCATGAGTCACTTAGCAACCCTCTTGGTTCTCAGACTGACCATCGAGGGTATCACCATGCCTGTGTTCAGGTGGCCCTTATTTTACTTAACGGCTCCAAAGCACAAGAGAAACAATGCTGGCAATTCTGAAGAGAGGCCATAAAGTGCTCCCTGTAAGTGAAAAGGTAAACGGTCTCAACCTAATAAGGAAAAAAAGTTGTATGTTGAGGTTGCTAAGATCTACAGCAAGAATGAATCCTCTGTCCATGAAATGCTGAAAAAACAAAAAGAAAGTGTTTTTGCTAGTTTTGCTGTCCCAACTCAAAGTACAAAAGTTGTAGCTACCATGCAAGATCAATGCTCAGTTAAGATGGAAAAGGCATTAAATTTGTACAACAGGATACCTGGAGAGAGAGAGAGATCATACGCACATTACTTTTATTACAGTATATTGTTATAATTGTTCTATTTTATTATTGGTTATTGTTGTTCCTCTCCTACTGTGCCTAGCATAGAAACTATCTTAGCTATGTATGTAACAAAAAAACATAGTCTGCATAGGGTTCAGTACTATCCTTGGTGCCAGGGAGCTCTTGGAGGTCTTGGAAAGCATTCCCTGCTGACGGGGAGGTACTGCCGTGTTCAGTGAGGAATCCAGGGCAGCGGGTGAGGGCCCAGGCTGTGGCAGTAAGGATGGAACCTGTCTACCGGAACATGGCCCCTCTGCTGGCTGTGAGAGGTGACAGAATAAGGGGGTTCAGAGCCTGTGTTATGAATGAGGGAGGTGCTCCACTGAGTAGTTTTTAAAAATTAATTTATTTTTTAATAAGGATAATTGCTTTACAGTACTGTGTTGGTCTCTGCCAAACATCAACATGAATCAGCCATAGGTGTACATATGTCCTCCCCGCCTGGACCCTCCCTCTCACCTCCCTCCCCATCCCACCCCTCCAGGTTGTTATAGAGCTCCAGTTTGAGTTCCCTGAGTCACACAGCAAATTCCCGTTGGCTATCTATCTCATATATGGGAGTCTATGTTTCTATGTTACTCTGAGTGGCTTTTGAGCACACAATTTGGCTCTTCCCTTCCATAAACTAAGTTAACATTAATGCCTTCTTGGTAAGGTTTCTGTGAAAATCAAATGGGTTAAACCCATAAAGAAATAAGCATAATGCCTGGTATGTGGAAGCATTTAGCAAATATTACTCTTTTAAATTATATAAGTGGGTCAATTCATCATGTAACTGAAGCAGTAATGCATAACTGCTTCAAAACTTTCCCACTGTACAAATTACCATGATAAGACAACAAAAGGGATAGGAGAGTAAAACAAAAATAGTTTTCCTTGAGATCTGAAGTCTATTTCCCAGTATACCTGAATATCTACATCCATTATTATTATTTTTTCATAGGTAGCATTTTATATCTCACTCCTAAGTTGATTCCCTATTATTTCATTTTATTTTTGCTCACCTCTGTGAGGTAGAATCTGAGGAAATGTGTCCATATATTTTTTTATTGCTAACTTAGTACATAGATACTAATTGTAGAAACAATCTGTGTAGACATGTGGAGATTTTATACTGACTGTTAATATGGTATACAACTACTACAACAGTAGATATCATATCTGACAAAACACTTGAAATACTGCATTTATAATGTTCTTAGCCCTTATACCTGAATAGGTACAATATAACTTATTATATCACTCTGCTTTATGGGTTAAAAAAATTTCCTTTGGATTTGAATATCCTTGAGTTTTAGTAGAGAATGACAGCCAAGAATAATTTGAGATTTTCTCCTTTAACTGATAAAATTATTCTGTGATTTAGTAGAAATGAATTATATTTATTATTCTATAAATGAACTTTTCTATTCTGTTAGGAAATAATTCAAATAGAAAACTCAACGTACCTTCCTAACATTCATGGTGAATCTATTTATCATGAGGCTAAGGAAATTACATTATATTCTTTCATTCTAACTTTAATTTTGGTTTCCAAACAATCTGTATCTCTTTCAAGGTTAAAAGCATCAAAAGTACACACTAAACACTAAGGAAAATCTTAAAATTTCCTGAAATGCATTAGCCATCCTGTTTGTATAACAAGTATCTTGTTTGTTTATGATGGTCTACATCATTAATCTAGATAAATAAACGTAGAAGTGAAGGGAGCTGGGTTTGCTGTTTTGTCCATTGCCCAGCAACCGATGGTTACAACTGTTGTGTAGCAGGCACAGGGCAGAAGACAGCACAATGTAGCATATGCCATTTCTGCAACAATGCTGATTCAGGAAGGCAGGCCTAAGAACTCACATTTATTCTGAGTCAACAGTGCAAGTTTGTGGTATTTACTTGTTAAAAATTTCACTTCCCTAAAGTGTTAATGTTTGTCATAATCAGGTGATAGGTACACAGACGTTTTTGTACATTTGTATGCTTTAAATACTTAATTTTTTGACAAAGTGCAAATGTTCACAAAGTTAACTGTATGCCTTTGTCCTTTAAAACTAATTTTTACGAACTTCAAAAAAAATCATAACAGTTCAGTTCAGTTGCTCGGTTGTGTCCGACTCTTTGCACCCCATGGACTGCAGCAGGCCAGGCTTCCCTGTCCATCACCAACTCCAGAAGCCAGCTCAAACTCATGTCCATTGAGTCAGTGATGCCATCCAACCATCTCATCCTCTGTTGTCCCCTTCTCCTCCTGCTTTCAATCTTTCCCAGCATCAGGGTCTTTTCAAATGAGTCACTTCTTCACATCAGGTGGCCAAAGTATTGGAGTTTCAGCTTCAGCATCAGTCCTTCCAAAGAATATTCAGGACTGATTTCCTTTAGGATTGACCGGTTGGATCTCCTTGCAGTCCAAGGGACTCTCAAGATCTTCTCCAACACCACAATTCAAAAGTATCGATTCTTTGGTGCTCAGCTTTCTTCACAGTCCAACTCTCACATCCATACATGACTACTGGAAAAACCATACCTTTGACTAGACAGACCTTTGTTGGCAAAGTAATGTCTCTGCTTTTTAATATGCTATCTAGGTTGGTCATAGCTTTTCTTCCAAGGAGCAAGTGTCTTTTAATGTCATGGCTGCAGTCACCATCTGCAGTGATTTTGGAGAGCAAAAAAATAAAGTCTGTCACTGTTTCCATTGTTTCCCCATCTATTTGCCATGAAATGATGGGACCAGATGCTATGATCTTAGTTTTCTGAATGTTGAGTTTTAATCCAACTTTTTCATTCTCCTCTTTCACTTTCATCAAGAGGATCTTTAGTTTTTCTTCACTTTCTGCCATAAGGGTGGTGTCATCTGCATGTCTGAGGTTATTGATATTTCTCCCAGCAATCTTGATTCCAGCTTGTGCTTCATCCAGCCCAGCATTTCGCATGATGTACTCTGCATATAAGTTAAATAAGCAGGGTAACAATATACAGCTTTGATGTACTCCTTTCCCTATTGGAACCAGTCTGTTCCATGTCCGATTCTAACTGTTGCTTCTTCATCTGCATACAGACTTCTCATGAGGCAGGTCAGGAGGTCTGGTATTCCCATCTTTTAAAGAATTTTCCAGTTTGTTGTGATCCACACAAAGGCTTTGGCATAGTCAGTAAAGCAGAAATAGATGTTTTTCTGGAACTTCGTTGCCTTTTTGATGATCCAGTAGATGTTGGCAATTTGATCTCTGGTTCCTCTGCGTTTTCTAAAACCAGCTTGAACATCTGGAAGTTCACAGTCACGTATTGCTGAACCCTGGCTTGGAGAATTTTTAGCATTATTTTGCTAGTGTGTGAGATGAGTGCAATTGTGTGGTAGTTTGAGAATTCTTTGGCATTGCCTTTCTTTGGGACTGAAATGAAAACTGACCTTTTCCAGTCCTGTGGCCACTGCTGAACTTTCCAAATTTGCTGGCATATTGAGTGCAGCACTTTCACAGAATCAGCTTTTAGGATTTGAAATAGCTCAACTGGAATTCCATCAGCTCTACTAGCTTTGTTTATAGTGGTGCTTCCTAAGGCCCACTTGACTTCGTATTCCAGGATGTCTGGCTCTAGGTGAGTGATCACACCATCATGGTTATCTGGGTCATGAAGATCTTTTTTGTATAGTTCTGTGTATTCTTGCCACCTCTTCTTATCTTCTGCTTCTGTTAGATCCATACCATTTCTGTCCTTTACTGTGCCCATCTTTGCTGAAATGTTCCCTTGGTATCTATAACTTTCTTGAAAGATCTCTAGTCTTTCCCATTCTATTGTTTCGCTCTATTTCTTTGCATTGATCACTGAGGAAGGCTTTCTTATCTGTCCTTGCTATTCTTTGGAACTCAGCATTCAAATGGGTATATCTTTCCTTTTCTTGTTTGCCTGTAACTTCTCTTCTTTTCTCAGCTATTTTTAAGGCCTCCTCAGACAACCATTGTGCCTTTTTGCATTTCTTTTTCTTGGGGATGGTTTTGATCACTGCCTCCTGTACAATGTCATGAACCTCCGTTCATAGTTCTTCAGGGACTGTCTATCAGATCTAATCCCTTGAATCTATATGTCACTTCCACTGTATAACCATAAGGGATTTGATTTAGGTCACACCTGAATGGTCTAGTCATTTCCCCCACTTTATGATATATTAAAATACCATAAAATATAAAAAAAGTTAAAAAAAACTACAAGTGCCCTTCCCTACCCCTAATTTCCCAGTTCCATTTCTGAGGTAACCATCCTTTCTCTGAATACATTAAAGATTCTTTTTTACTATTAAAAATATTTTTCTGAATGAATAGATACATAACATAACTATAAATCTGATCATGGTAAAACAGATTTGAAATAGATTTCATAAGTGGCACCTCAAAAATATGTAATATGAGAAAAAAATGATACACAAAACCACACCTTTCTTCTTATTAACCTAATATTTGAGTATTATTAAGATAAAAAGCTCTAGATGACTTCTAAAACCTATTTTGCCAATTTTCTGTTGATGGAAGTGTATCTTATTTCCTTCATAAGCTTTTGTTTATAAGTTTATAAAACTAATGTAGCAATAGATCAAGCTTGATTTAAGGTTATAGGCACTACTATTTTTGAGATAAATGAGTCTCTTTAAGTGAAAAAATATACAGGAAGTAAATGAATAAGATGCTGCTCATTACTTCAGTTTCTTTATTATTTGACTGGGCATAATCTCTGCCCTGAGAGTCAGGGTTTATTAGTACTTGATATTGTTTAGTGGATACAGTGAAAAGCGTAAAGACAAGAAAGACACATTCACCACCTTCAATGACGTAAATAATTGTGTGGAAGACAGGGTCCTCTGCCCAAGAGTAAATGTGAACACCATAGTTTTTGTGGCTAGGCCCCCTTAGAAGCTTGGAATAATTTACAAACAAAAGAAAAGACACTTTGACATGCAACAAAAGAGGTCATTTTATCTTTTATTTCTTAAGGAGGTATGTTTTATTAGAAAAACCATGAGCTCTGATTCTCCCCAGTCTTGGTTCTATCATAAATTAGCTACTTTGAGCCAATAAATCATTTCTTTGTGTATAAAGTATAATTAATATCGGCCTAATTTTCATAATCCAACATACTTTCAGTTAGCAGTTATTATGTGTAACAACATAACGAATGAGACAGCTTTTCTCTTGCTATTCTTCCAAACAAAACCGTTGCTTAACATGTGCTCATTAAAAAAAAAAGCCTTCTAAAAAATAAAGATCACTTTCTTCTAAGCCCAAAGCTAAGGACACAGACACTAATGCACTTAAATCTTAAGGCCACAAAAGTCAATCCCAGAAATTATTATAAAATTGGAGCTACTCATTTTTGGTCTTATACTGCAAAAAGCTATCTTATTTTGCTATGAGATAAGGTCAAGTCTCAAAAGATACATAGCTCAAGCTTAGAGAGTCCCAGAACTATTCAACTCAGAAACAGAATTTATCATAAATTATGCATTTGTCTTTTATTGTTTACTAAAGAACATTATAATATTAATGTACAAGTCCATATGTTAATCTAGTCATCAAGTATAACATGGTAAAGTGGTTCTCAAAGTGTGTTTTTTGGAACACTGATTCTGTATGATAGGGGGTTTTATGATCAAATACAGAAATACTGGGTTAAACAATGTTGTGTCTGTGTGTGTTTCTTTAGGATGGCTGCTACTTTAACGAGGAATTTCTGAGTAGGGACCGTATTTAGCTGACTTTCCTCAGCTCATCTGACCAGAGAATCCTCTGCTGACTTGGTGCATCTGCCAGCAGCAGTGTTATGCAGCGTGCACGGGGGCACGCTGGCACATCCGATCCTCTAAGACTAGTCCTCAAAAATCACAAATGATCCCAAGATGGCCTGCATTCTCCCTTTCCATGTACTCCGCTGCACCCCACCTCCTTATTTCTTTCTTTTTAAACTGTTAACAAGACTACTTCCCTGGTCTCCTTTCTTCTACCCCAATCTGCATGCTGCCTGACAGTCAACTTTCCCAAATTTGCCACTTTCTCTTTGCTGAAAGATCTTCCCACTGTACCTGAGTTTAGACTCTCTAAATCTTTCTTCACTAACATCCTGATCTGATGTTCCCAGGCTGCTTTTCTGATCTTACATTCTGTTTTTCTGCTAACAAAAAGGCTACTCACTTTCCTCAATCTGCTCTCCATTCTTCATACTCCAACCTTTGTTCATGTGCTCCTTCTAACTGACGTATCTTTCTTCCATCCTATCCACTCTGTCAAAGTCTATTCGATGCCCATCCCCCTTTGTTAAGCCTTCTCAAGCCTTTTTGAAAGCACTAGGGAACGAACATGTATTTTTTTTATTTTTACTGGGTGCCAAGAACGCCTCAAAGACTTTGTGCTCCATTAAAAATTACTCCTTTTATCAGCATATAAATATAACAGCACAGTGAGTGGTATTTTTATTGTTGCTCAACAAGATGGACCCATGCTTGACAGCGATAGGGACTAAGTGAGGCCTAAAGACAGCCTTAAGCAATTGGGCCCAGACATCTCTCAAACCTAAGAGGTGGCAGAATGTATCACAGTCATCACCTCAACCTCCATACAAATATTTGGGGAAAGGTGGGCAAGACGGATGGGCCACTGGTCTTTGTGGGAACTACAGTGCTTGTGATGAAAGGAGATTCTATTCTATGTTTCAAAGGGGCTGGTGGGGTTTCTAAGAGACTATCTTAAAGACTAGATGTACCTGTGAGATGAAACCATTGGTGTTTCATTCTCCACTGGAGATCTGTGAGCAGAGAATGTGCTTGCTTCCCCTGTGCCCAGCTAAGCAAAGCAGACAGATCTAGAGAGGAAAGGAGGGGCAGAGAGACGGGCAGTGGCGGAGCAGCCTGCGTTGGCAGGAAACTCCTGCGGGACAAGGAGGAGCTGCACGTGAATCAGCTCGCTGGTGTTCCACCTGAGACGATGCTGCCTGGGCCAGCGAGGCACAGCCCCGTGGCAGGGGAGGAGGCGGCACGAGTGTGCGCCGACCTCAGAAAACAGCACAGCGTGGACACCCTACACCGGAACTCTCATCCTTCCAGGCTCTGAGAGGGCTGGCATTTGTAAGCTGGCCTCAGAGCCAGTCAGAGAAGTCATAACGGACAGAAAACTGAGTGGACGGCTGTAAAGAAACACGTGCCCTTTTACCACTCCGAGTTCAAGCCTGTGTTGGGTAGAGGGCAGATGAAAATTTAAACTGCATTTGACACTAATTTTTTTCTTTAAAATTTTTTTTTGGCTATGCTGGGTCTTACAGCATGTGGGCACAGGCTCTAGAGTGTGGGGCTCAGTAATTATGGCACATGGGGTGAGTTGCCCCATGGCACGTGGGATCTTAGTTCCCTGATCAGGATCAACTGCACCCCTTGCACTGGAAGGTAAAGTCTTAACTACTGGACCACCAGGGAAGTCCCAAGGCTAAATTTCAATAAACCAGTGGCCCCAGAGTTGCTGAATATGACAAAGATATACCTAGTGGATAGAAAAAGATTTGACAAAGCCAGCTGAAAGCGCCATAAGCAACTGTTTAGTGTGTGTACCTCCTGAGTTGAGATTCCTCAATAAACTAGTTAAATAAACAGGTCAGCCTTGGCTCTTTCCCCACCAATTTCTATGGTCACATATTATTCTCCTGAATATTAATTGGTAGGACTGATTCTGAAGCTGAAGACAGAGGATGAGATGGTTGGACGGCATCACTGACTCAATGGCCATGAGTCTGAGCAAACTCCAGGAGATACTGAAGGACAGAGAAGCCTGGTGTGCTGCTGTCTACAGGGTTGCAAAGAGTTGGACATGACTGAGCGACTAAACAGCAATACTATTCTCCAGAGGAAAAGAAAGTCAGTAAAGGAAACAAAGGTCATGGCCTCTGACCTGGCCACTTGTAAATCCCATAAATAAAGTTAGTGAGGGTTATTAGCATCTATTTTATTGGTGACTTGAAGGCACAGGCATCGAGGGATCATACTGCATATTGTCTTTGAATTCGCCTATTCTAGAGAGATGGCTTAGACAAAGTGACCCAACAATTTTTCCATTATAATGTCAAGATTTTATAATAGCAATTTCCATCAAAACAGTGGCTTGATAATAGCAATTATGATTAAAATGAAATGGCTGCAGTCAAAATTTGTATTTTTACACAAAGGAACATGAAATCACCTTCAACAAGGGAGACAAAAAGAAAACAGTCAGTATTAGGGTAGATATTAGAAGAGAGTGAAAAAGCTGGCTTGAAACCCAACATTCAAAAAACTAAGATTGTGGCATCTGGTCCCGTCACTTCATGGTGAATAGATGGGGAAACAATGGAAACAGTGACAGACTTTATTTTCTTGGTCTCCAAAATCACTGCAGATGGTGACTGCAGCCATGACATTAAAAGACACTTGCTCCTTGGAAGAAAAGCTATGACCAACCTAGACAGCATATTAAAAAGCAGAGACATTACTTTGCCAACAAAGGTCCGTTGAGTCAAAGCTATGGTTTTTCCAGTAGTAGTAGTCATGTATGGATGTGAAAGTTGGAGTATAAAGAAAGCTGAGTGCCAAAGAACTGATGCTTTTGAACTGTGGTGTTGGAGAAGACTCTTGAGAGTCCCTTGGACTGCAAGGATATCAAACCAGTCAATCCTACAGGAAATCAATCCTTAATATTCATTGGAAGGACTGATGCTGAAGCTGAAACTCCAATACTTTGGCCATCTTATGCAAAGAACTGACTCACTGGAAAAGCCCCTGAGGCTGGTAAAGATTGAAGGCAGGAGGAGAAGGGGACTAGGATGAGATGGTTGGATGGCATCATCAACTCGATGGACATGAATATGTGC
The DNA here is from genome assembly GCF_029378745.1 of Bos indicus. Lineage (NCBI taxonomy): Eukaryota > Metazoa > Chordata > Mammalia > Artiodactyla > Bovidae > Bos > Bos indicus. Next base: position 62,983,971 of record NC_091774.1, on the reverse strand, counting down.
AAGCTCCGAGAGTTGGTGATGGACAAAAGAGTCAGATACTAGTGAGTGACTGAACTGAACTGAAATAGAGTAGATATTGGTGGACAATACCCTTTCTCCCTGCCCCCTACACTATTCTTCCCAAGTCAGGCTTCTCAAGGAGGGGTCTAAGCATGTATTAAGAATAGAATAAAGGTGCCTGGCAACTGTTTTTTCACTTCCTTCTCCAAGACAGAGAGATTTGAGGCCCTATTCTGTCCTTAATTACCTGTACAACCTTGGGCAGGGCAATGGAGACTGGAGTAGACATCTACAGAATATTCTGAAACATCACAGTTCTACTATCTACCAATCCCCACTGCTTTCTAGAGAAGCCTATTTATTTGACAGTTGCTTTTGAAGCTCTGCCTAGACCAAGGTAGCAGCCTGTTAGAGAAAACCCAAGGTACTTGCAATCAACTAAGATCATGGCATCTGGTCCCATCACTTCATAGCAAACAGAACGGGGAAAAGTGGAAACAGTGACAGATTTTCTTTCCTTGGGCTCCAAAATCACCATAGATGGTGACTGCACCCATGAAATTAAAAGATGCTTGCTCCTTGGGAAGAATAGCTGTGTCAAACCTAGACAGTGTATTAAAAAGCAATGAGAACACTTTACCAATAAAGGTCCATATAGTCAAAGCTATGGTCTTTCCAGTAGTCATGTATGGATGTGAGAATTGGACCATAAAGAAGGCTAAGTGCCAAAGAACTGATGTTTTTGAACTGAGGTGCTGGAGAAGACTCTTGAGAATCCCTTGGACTGCAAGATCAAACCAGTCAATCCTAAAGGATACCAGTCCTGAATATTTATTGGAAGGACTGATGTTGAAGCTGAAGCTCCAATACTTTGACCACCTGATGTGAAGAGTTGACTTACTGGAAAAGACCCTGATGCTGGGGAAGACTGAGGGCAAGAGAAGAAGGTGACAGAGAATGAGATGGTTCGATGGCATCATCGACGCAATGGACATGAGTTTGAGCAGCCTCTGGGAGATAGGGTAGGACAGGGAAGCCTGGCGTGCTGCAGCCCATGGAGTCGCAAAGAGTTGGACATGACTGAGCAACTGAACAATAACCTACAATCAATCAGGATTTTATGTTCTAGAAATTTGCTTTTAGACAAAGCTACCAACACAGCCTGGTGTTTACAAGCATGATTTGCTTTTTTGAGTTAATGTCTCAGTTATTTACGCTGTCCAACAAAGACCTCTGGGAGCCAGACTTTCTGGGTTTGAGTTTTCAGTGTACCCTTTATTACAGAGAGACCTTAGATATCAGTTACTTCATCTGTAAAATGGGGATAAATGATGGCACATACTTCATACATTTTTCTGACGTTTAACGAATTAATACCTGTAAAGTGCTTAGAACAGCACCTGGCATAATTGATGTTAGTCATTATCTTATTATATGGGGAGATTTGGTTTAGCCTGCAGGCAACTTCAAGATGTCACCAAGAAAGGCTCAGAGCTTGGGGTTTAATGCTCTATGATTGCCACCTTGAAATTTTTAACAATTCTATCTTTGAATTTGTATTCTGTAAGGCACAAGTCTGGTGGGACAATGGAGAATGTGCAGAGGGAGGCTTCCCAGCCTCTAACTCTCTGCTCTTTCTCTGCAGTGAATGTTGTTGCTTTCTGTCCCTGTTCAGGCAGGTTTCCCCCAGTATATGAATGTGGAAAGGGTCAAGGATGGTGTGTACCCCATGACATTGTGAGGTGGGAAACAATATCAGGCACTGGGCTAGACACACAGAAACCAAAGAGAAATAATTCGGATAAATTATCTTACAGTGCATCAGCTGTCTCACTGAAATCAACTAGAAAACCTATAATAACAACTTAACATTTTTTAAATAAAGTATCAGAGAGCTGTTTCAACATGGGTTTACATGTCTGGCCTGCTGGGTTTCACTTCAGTGATAGATGAGATGCTTAATTATTAATAATGGAATTCTACACAAAGTTGGATCTAATGAAGGAAACTACTTTATAAGAAGAAGTGGAAGAAGGTCCATGACCAGGTGACCACTGGTTATGAAGTGGGGACATAGACACAGTTGTCCGGTCCAGGGCTGGCTATGCTTCAGAGCATTTGGTGAGCACCAGGCAAGGGCAAGCTTCTTGCCCACCTCTGACCCAGGTAGCTATCATGGTCCAGTGTAAAAATCTGCAGTTCCCATCCAGCGTGGGTTGGGGCTGTGGGGCTACAGGAAGGGAAGGTGCCCGACTCACTTCCTGACCTCTGATCAAGATACAGTCTCAAGTGGTTGGAGGAGGGGAAACCTGAAGTCTGATGGGTGGCTTATGCCTTAAGCCATAGGGTGAGACCCCCAGCGGCCCATGACAATCTGTGCTCTGATTATCCCCGTGCCTGAAGGAGCACACCCTAAACTAGCAAATGCAGACACCATTACAGGTTGAGAGAGAAACCACGGAAGAAACAAAGTTTCACATTTTAGTACCTTTAATGGTACTTTTTCCCAATTTTTTGAACAGGGCTCCACATTTCCATTTTCCTTGGGCCTCACAAATTGTGTAGCCTGTCCTGCCCGCAAAGTTTATTTTCTTCCATAGAAGGCTTTTAAAATAGGCATTTTTCTTAGAAGTCACATATGGCAGGTGATGAAACTATCTGAATATAGACAATGGTAACTGTAAATATCATAAATGAGTTTTAAAATGAATGCCTTAAAATAACTCCTACTAGCTCAATATTTTTAAGAGTACCATTCTCTTCAATCCATTTGGTAGAAATCAAGTACTATCTCTTTACTGATCCCTCATTGGGCTTAATCACTGGGTTTCCCTGGTAGCTCAGCTGGTAAAGAATCTGGCTGCAATGCAGGAGACCTGGGTTTGATCCCTGGGTTGGAAAGATCCTCCAGAGGAGGGCATGGCAACCCACTCCAGTATTCTTGCCTGGAGAATCCCCATGGACAGCAGAGCCTGGAGGGCTATAGTTCATGGGGTTGCAAAGAGTCGGATACGACTGAGTGACTAAGCACAGCACAAGCCTTAATTATTAGCATTTTGGACAAAAGAATAAAAACTGAAAACAAACAACAACAAAATAATATTTTAAAAAGTTTCCTGTGGGAAGTCTTCTCTTATTTCCAGCAGCAAACTGGGATAACTGTACTTTTTATCTAAGGACTATTTAAGTTATTTATATACTTGAATTACAAGGTGTGTTTATATCACTGATACAAACTACAGTTACATTGTAATTTTTCACCCCAAATTTTAATCAATATTTTCCACAGTGCTATGTTATGGAAGGTGCTCCCAATGGGGCTGTGTATCAGGAGGAGGTGGGCAGATAATACAAGTGAGGAAGGCAGTGGAGAGGACTATGCCATCAGCCAGGGAGCAAGTAGTGAAAGTGAACTCATTAGCATCAGAACATAAATTATTGCCAATTACTTAGATTATAAGCAATCAGCATCTAAAAACAAAATCAATAGTACCCTGGATCTTGTGAATTGCACCTGTGGTTTTAGTTTGGTCAACATTTCGATATTTTTTCGTTTCAATATTAGTCTCAGTCGAACCATTTCATCAGAGAAATGATTTGCTCATTTATATTTTCTGATTGATTAATGTCCCTAGGGTGCTGCCAAATTAGAATTTGCTACCCCAAATATTCCCCACAAGAAGACTTGCCACTGGTTCAAAAGTATGCTGAATGAAAGAAGGCAAATCCAGATTCCAGCTGAGCAGTCAGGAGGCACCATCTTGGGTTGAATGGAAAATCAGGAGATGAAGGCACAGTTTTAGAAAATAGATTTTAAAAAATAAAGCCAACCTAATTAAAAATCCTAACAACCCCAAAGTAATGTCAAAGTGATGTTGGGTTATAGTACTAATTATACTTGTGCCTACAACCTATGTTACAGGCAATAATCTTATAATTTTGTTTCTTTTCAAGGCAACAGGTTAATAGCTGCAAGGAAACTCTTACACACCAAGATCAAAAGAAGCCTGTTGGCATAAGGCATTTTGGCATCAGACTAGATTTTGCACATGCTGACATGTCAAAATCTTGAAACAGAAACTTCAGAACTTCCTTATGATTGCTGAAGGCATGTCGCTGACTTCATACTAGCTCCAGAGTACATCTTTCCAGGGTAGCACTCAACCATGTAAACACAAAACTAGGCAAACCAAGCCTAAATGTGTACTTGGAAGTGAAAGTCTTAAGCAGAACAAAATATGAATCAGCTTCCAAAGCTGCCAAGTTTCAGGTAAGAATCCAAGACTAATACAGAATCGGGAGTAAGGCGCATATAGAATAGCAGTTCTGCTGAATGGGGTAGCTCAGCACTGAGCAGTAGCCCCATTCCTGTACCGTGATCACGAACTCCCCTGGCCTGGCTTCTCAGGCTGGGCAAGAGAGCCAGGGGAACATGACTTCATTCCATCTGGTCCTTGGCACTTATCTTCCTTTCGCTTTATCTTGCAGTGCAAATCTGCTCATGCCCTGGTATCCTCTCCAAATTTTCTTCCTAGCTAAGTTGCTTACGTTTTATAAGTGCAAGGGTTTTTGCATAGTGTGTCACAGTTGGTACCAGTCACCAGTGGACACTTAAGACATTTTAAATGTTCTGTTGTTCTCAATGACCTCAACTCATTAGCTGGCACCATTATCAGTTAAGGTATAAATGTCTCGGTGAGTCCACATTTTACCAAAGGACTTACAAAATTCTAAAGTTTTATTGTTCCTTACCAACTGTTCATTCACTTAGCAACTGAAAGACACTTTCGTCCTTTTATCTCTCTCTGGCCTGACTAGAGCACAAGAGTAGCTGGACTGTGTGCCTGCGTCAGCGGGTTACCACTTCAGTACAACTCAAGCAAAACAATTTGAAAAAGCGCCAAACGATTTTGGGATTGGGTAGACAATAGTGACCCTTCATGATTCCATGAATAATGTAAACAGGGAACATATTGCTGAGGTCAAAGAGAAGGAAAAAAATGAAAAGTAATTGCCTGGAGAGAAAAAAAGAGGTGTAGGATTTTAGCAGGGCAAACAGCATTTGAACAGAGACCATATTCTGTTTACACATTAAATTTAGAGTTTCAGTTTTTCCAGTGGCAAATCATGTTAATTATAATTATTTGTCTTGAAGGTTTCTGACTTTGCAATCACAGAACTGTGCTGAGGTTTTCTGTCTAACTCTTTGCTTCTGTGTTTTCTCTATTACCAAGTAATTATACAATTACTTGAATAAAAATGGTGATGGAATAGTTAATATAACATAACCTATGTCATCAAAACCATGTCAGAACATTTAAGGAAGAGAATACCCGAAAAGAAAAAAAAAATCAAACTTTTTAACAGTATCCTAGTGATTATGCAGAAGGTGATGGCACCCCACTCCAGTACTCTTGCCTGGAAAATCCCATGGATGGAGGAGCCTGGTAGGCTGTAGTCCATGGGGTCACTAGGAGTCGGACACTACTGAGCGACTTCACTTTCACTTTTCACTTTCATGCACTGGAGAAGGAAATGGCAACCCACTCCAGTGTTCTTGCCTGGAGAATCCCAGGGACGGGGGAGCCTGGTGGGCTGCCGTCTATGGGGTCGCACAGAGTCGGACACGACTGAAGTGACTTAGCAGCAGCAGCAGCAGCAGCAGCAAATACCTATACATTCACCAATCCATCTTATTTTTGGTGAATTTTAAATTGCACACATCAGCACACTTTAACCACTTTGGCATGTATATCATTAGCTAGAGGTCAATATTTACATATGAGCTCTTTTCTTATAAAAAAAGATTTATTGTGATATAACTCACATACTATACAATTCAGTCTTAATGTTTCTTAATACATCAAAGCTTTTAGTGGAGAAAAATGGAACTTTTTTTTTAACCTGTCACTCTTTTTATGTGTCAGAAAATACTGTGGCTTTCAGATCTTCTGCTGACAAACAAAGATAGTTACACATTTTGGAAAAATAGAAATTTCCAATTTGGAAAAGACACAGACACTTCCTCCAACCCTAATAAATTGAGAAATTTTGTTAGATAGCAATTATAAACCTCAACTTCAAATCTTACTTGGACAAATGATGTTGCATCTGTAATCATCCCACAAAAATTGTGTCACTGCAGATAATGGATTCAAATACTTAGAACTACCATAATTTTGTACCTACTTATAGGAGCAGATTATATTTTCAAAAGATAACTGCACAGCATCACCCATTCCACATGCTCTTGTACAATCTGATCTTGTGAAGGGGCAGGTTTAATTTTTCTCCCTATGAATCTGAGTGGCCTTGTGACTGTTTCAATCAATCAAGTATCACAGATGTGATCCTTTGTGGTGAAAGTGAAAGTTGCTCAGTCATGTTCGACTCTTTGCAACCCCGTGGACTATACAGTCCATGGAATTCTCCGGGCCAGAATCCTGGAGTGGGTAGCCGTTCTCTTCTCCGGGGGATCTTCCCAACCCAGGGATTGAACCCAGGTCTCCCGCACTGCAGGTGGATTCTTTACCAGCTGAGTCACCAGGGAAGCTGTTTGTGATAGTTCGCTTCTAAAAGGCCAGGCAGCATCTACCTTGTTTTCCAGGACATTTGCTTTTGGACTTCTGAACTGCCATCTAATCAGTTCAACCACCATATAAAAACAGGCTATCATGTTGTGAGGAAGCCGAGGTCACATGGAAAGAGGACACACAGGTGCTCCAAAGGACAGCCTCAACTTTTAATTCACACGGATGGCACCTGCACCCCTAGACATGCTCCCAGTTGATTCCTACCTTAAGTCTTCACATTTTTCCAACTGGGAACCCAGATATTATGGCACAGTACATATGTGGAACGTAACTGCAGCCCCCTGTTCAAATTCCTGACACACAGAAACCTTGGATGTAATACAATTAATTTTTTACATCACTAAGTTTTGGGGTGGTTTGTTATACAGAAATGATAACCAGAACAACCCTTCTCTATCTCCTACCCTACAAAACAAATAAAAAAGCACCAGTGTTTTTAAAAGGAATAGATAATTTTTGTTTGGCAGGATACCTGTGCATACTAAGTACATTAAAAGGATCATACAATCCCATGGTCAAGTGGGATTTATTTCAAGGACGCAAGGATGATTCAACATCCACAAATTAATCAATGTGATAGACCACACTAACAAAACGAAGGCTACAATTGAATAAATTTAACCCTGGAGGTGAAAGATCTCCACACTGATGACCATAAGACATTGAAGAAAGAAACTGAAGAAGATACAAATAAGTGGTATCGGCATAAAAAACACAAAGATCAATGCAATAGAAATAAACCCACATACTTATGGTCAATTAGTTTTTGATAAAGAAGTCAAGAACGTGTACTGGGGGAAAGGAGAGTCTCTTCATAAAAGGTGCTGAGAAAACCAGAGAGTCACGTGCAACAAAATGAAACTGGCCCCCTATCTTTGGCCGTACACAAAATCGACAAAAATGGATTAAAGACTTGGCTGTTCTAAGATGTGAAACCATAAAACTCCTGAAAGAAAACAAAGTGGTTAAGCTCCCTGACATTGGTCTTGGCAATCATTTTTTGTTTTAGACATTAAAAGCAAAGACAATTGAAGCAAAAATAAACAAGTGGGCCTACATTAAACCAAAAACTTCTGCACAGAAAATGAAACCATCAAGAAAATGAAATGGCAGCCTAGAGAATGGAGGAAAATATTTGCAAATCATAAATGCGACAAGGAGTTAATATAAAGAACTCATACAACTCATATACAAAAACCAAAATATTCTGGTTAAAAAATGGGCAGGGTAACTGAAGAGACATTTTCCAAAACAAGACATACAAACGGTACATGAAAAGGTGCTCAACATCACTAAGCATTAGGGAAATGCAATCAAAACCACAATGAGATACTACCTCACAACTATTAGAACGGCTGTCATCAAAAAGATAAGAGATAACATTGTCAAGGATGTGGGGAAAAGGCAACTCTTGTACACTGTTGGTGGCAATATAAACTGGTTGAAGTACCACATGATCCAGAAATTCTACTTCTGGATATTCACTGGAAGGAAATGAAGCTACTATCCTGAAAAGGTATTTTTACTCCCATGTTAGCTGCATTTTTTTTTTTTTTTACAATAACCAAGACATGGAAACAACTTAAATGTCCACTGATGGATGAATGGGGGAATAACATGCAGCACATACACACAAAGGAATATTACTCAGCTGTAAAAGAAAAAAAAATTTGCCATTTGTGATATGAATATAACTTAAGGGCCTTATGTTAAGTGAAATGAATCAGATAGAGAAAAGACAAATAGGTAGAATCCATAAAAACTGAACTTAAAGAAACAAAGATCAGACTGGTCAGAGGCAAGGGTTAGGGGGAAATGGGTGAATGTGGTCAAACAGCGTAAGCTTCCAGTTATAAAATATATGTTCTGGGATGTAATGTACACCATGGTGACTAGAGCTAACAATTGTGTATCGTATATTTGAAAGTTGCTAAGAGAGTAAATCTTAAAATTCACATAAAGGAAAAAAACATATAAGTATGTAAGGTGAAGGATATTAACTACTAGGATATTATTGTGGTAATCATTTCACAATAAATATATTGGTCAAATCATTATATTGTATACTTTAAGCTAATACAATGTTATATATCAATTATATCTCAATAAAATGGGAAACAGAAAATTATATAAATTTTGTTTGGCAGATATATCTGCATAAGGAAAATATAAGACATCACCTCAGGTCGTTAATATTCAGTTCTATATTTAAGTATTTAGAAATTTTTATAAAATGTTGCTACAAGAATTTCCTATTTTTCAACTAGTTCCAGTCATTGGCTGGGTAGTAATGCTAGTTGTCTATATTGGGGAATAAATATAGATAGCCTAAACTAATGCAAATAAGGGATTTTGGTTGAATGTAAGTTCAAAGAGTCAACTAAAAAACCAATATATTTTCAGGTCCATAAACAGAAGCACAATATATGTGCCATGAATTCCTTTGGCAATGTGGTAAGGCCAATTAACTTCTTTCAGAATAATGACTTGAAATGTATAAAATCAAATACAGATTTTTAGATTAGATTAATAAAGGAAACAAACTCTTTAATGTTATCAAAAAATAAATGTCTTCAGCAATATCGGTGTTTTTTAAAAATTAACTCTTAAATAACAAGAATAGCAGTGGGACTAATGTCTACCAAAGGAGAGGAATATAAATGATATTTTGAGATACCTGCAGCATAGTTAAAACATATGTAAACTCATATGTAAAAATTTGTGATTTTTATTGACAAAGCCAGAGTTACTGTCAATCCTACTGTGGTTTCCTACTTATATTCATAATTAAGAAAATACTAAATTTTGGTGGGAAGTTAGTGAAAATAAAGATGTAAATCTCTTCTACCCAAGTTCCTGGAACCACTAAATTTTATCCATAAGATCCCTTATTCTTAAATCTCATTTATGATTTCATAGATTTATGATATTCCTGGCCTCCTCATTCACTTTTTCCTTTCTTTGTAGCTGTTTATTAGAAGCTTTGGAGAAAGATTAGAACAAAAATGCATGAGATTCCTGTCTTGGGACAGTTTCTTATATTCAGAATTGTCCATTATCTTCTCTCTAGTCAATAAAATCCCACCCATTATTCCAGGTTTAGTTCAAGTCTTACTTTCTCTAGTAAGGTGATAGATCTGTAATGATTGCCCTTTTCTCTGACTTCTACTGTGTTGGAGTCAGTTTACCCTCATTTTAGCACTTATTCTATTTCATCTACCATTACTTTGAATCCTCATCTAGGCAAGGAAGTTTATAGAAATTCAGAGAGTTTGTCATTTTGTATTCAGTTCAGTTCAGTTCAGTTGCTCAGTTGTGTCCGACTCTGCAACCCCATGAACTGCAGCACGCCAGGCCTCCCTGTCCATCACCAACTCCCAGAGTTCACCCAAACCCATGTACATCAAGTCAGTGATGCCATCCAGCCATCTCATCCTCTGTTGTCCCCTTCTCCTCCTGCCCTCAATCTTTCCCAGCATCAGGGTCTTTTCAAATGAGTCAGCTCTTCGCATCAGGTGGCCAAAGTACTGGAGTTTCAGCTTCAGCATCAGTCCTTCCAATGAACACCCAGGACTGGTCCCCTTTAGGATGGACTGGTTGGATCTCCTTGTAGTCCAAGGGACTCTCAAGAGTCTTCTCCAACACCACAGTTGAAAAGCATCAACTCTTCGGTGCTCAGCTTTCTTCACAGTCCAACTCTCACATCCATACATGACCACAGGAAAAACCATAGCCTTGACTAGACGGACCTTTGTTGGCAAAGTAATGTCTCTGCTTTTGAATATGCTGTCTAGGTTGGTCATAACTTTCCTTCCAAGGAGTAAGTGTCTTTTAATTTCATGGCTGCAATCATCATCTGCAGTGATTTTGGAGCCCAGAAAAATAAAGTCAGCCACTGTTTCCCCATCTATCTGCCATGAAGTGATGGGACCGGATGCCATGATCTTCATTTTCTGAATGTTGAGCTTTAAGCCAACTTTTTCACTCTCCTTGTTCACGTTCATCAAGAGGCATTTTGTATTACTCAAAACATACTGCTAGATACACTTGCAGGCCCATGATTTGTCCTTGTGCAATGTCCATTCTATCAGTGACGCTGCCCAGTTGTGTAAATCACATGCATGGCTGTGGTAAAGTGAGACCACGTGTATTCTTTACCATCACTGTCAACTACAATGTGCCATGGAGGATGGGCTATACAAGGTATATCCTTATACTAATAAAAACACTTATGTGTCACTTATTATCGGAGATGGCAATGGCACCCCACTCCAGTACTCTTGCCTGGAAAATCCCATGGACGGAGGAGCCTGGAAGGCTGCAGTCCATGGGGTCACTGAGGATTGGACACGACTGAGCAACTTCACTTTCACTTTTCACTTTCATGCATTGGAGAAGGAAATGGCAACCCACTCCAGTGTTCTTGCCTGGAGAGTCCCAGGGACAGGGGAGCCTGGTGGGCTGCCATCTATGGGGTCACACAGAGTTGGACACGACTGAAGTGGCTTAGCAGCAGCAGTCACTTATTATATGCCAGATACTCTTCAAAGCATTTTGCTTACTCATTTAATCCTCTCATCAGTTCTGTGATGTAGGTACTATATTCATCTTCATTTTACAAAAATGAGGAAACTGAGGCATAGATAAATCAGTAAATAGATGGAATTTGAAACTAGGCATTCTTTTCCAGAGCTAGTGTACTACACTATACTGCTGCTCATGATATTTCTAAATACAAGAAATCCTTTTAAATACACATGTGAGTTTAACATGAAATCACTCATTTGACAATTAGCTTTTCTTGTATTGAATTCCTATTTTCCCTTGTACTGTTAGAATTTTATTACAATAATAGCAGCTATCATTTACTGAGTCTTGCTATGTGTCAGATCCTGGGCTGGCACATACAGTTAATGTGTGAAACTACATTGGAAACCAATCTCCTATATAGTAAAAGATAAACCAAGGCTGCCCAAGTCCATGCTTAAAACCTGATGCTATACAACCATGTATTTTTGCCTTATTTTTGCAAATAGACTGCAAATTCTTTGAAGCCAGAGATTATATCTTCTACTTGCTGTTGATTCCATAATACTTTGAATGCCTCGATCCCAACTGATACTGAAAAAATGTTGGATTGATGGATACAACTGATACTTTACAGAATTCAGCATGGTGTAGTACAAAGACTTTGGAGTCTCTGTATGTCATCTGGGAAGTTACCTAGTCTTCTAGCTTCAGCTTCCTTATCATTAAAAGGAGGGACATACAATTAATTATAGAGGTGTTTAAAGATTAAAGGGCTTCCTTGGTGGCTCAGATGGTGAAGAATCTGCCTGCAATGCAGGAGGTCTGGGTTTGATCCCTGGGTCTGGAAGATCCTCTGGAGAAGGAAATGGCTAACCACTCCAGTATTCTTGCCTGGAGAATTCCATGCACAGAGGAGCTTGGTGGGCTACAGTCCATGGAGTTGCAAAGAGTCAAACATGAATGAGCAACTAAACACATACACACAAAAATTAAAAGGCAATATTATCTCTAAAATGTTTATTATAATGTCTACCACATAGTAAATACTCAAAAAATGCTAACTTCTTATTTCTCTGAAACAATTTTTGGGCCAAGTCTTCAATGACTGATGTTAGTACACAATTGTGTAAAAGTGATTACATGTGGTTGTGCTAATTATTCAGATATTTCTTTTTCTCAAAATGAGTTGAAACAACCGTTAGTTTATTTTAACTGAGAGAAACAAAAATTTCTTTCTGAGCCAATGAAATAGTTCTGTTGCAAAAAAAAAAAGTTCTGTCTCTATGGTCTGTCAAAATGTATGGCTATGCTTAGTTGCTCAGTCGTGTCTGACTCTTTGCAACCTCATGAACTGTAGCCCACCAGGCTCCTTTGTCCATGGGGATTCTCCAGGCAAGAATACTGGAGTGGGTTGCCATGCTCTCCTCAGGGGATCTTCCCAATCCAGGGATTGAACCCAGGTCTCCTGCCATTGTAGGAACATTCTGTACCATCTGAGCCACCAGGGAAGCCTACTGATGAGCAAATATGAAATTAATGTATGGTAGCCAGAATAATGGTCCCTTGATGATGTCTACACCCTAGTTCTCAGAATCTATAACATGTAACTTTACGTGGCAAAGGGGAATTAAGGTTACAGCTGGAATTAAGGTTACTAATCAGGTGACTTTAGAGCAGGGAGATTATTCAGGTTTCTCCTAGTGGGCCTGGAGTAATCACAAGCGCCCTCAAAAGTGAGAGAGAGAGGCAGAAGACAGAACCAGAGTGACAACAGTATAAGAAGGACCTGGTCCAACGTAGCTGGCTTTGAAGGTGGAGAATGGGGTCACGAACCAGGAATGCAGACAGCCACTGCTACTGCTAAGTCACTTCAGTCGTGTCCGACTCTGTGTGACCCCACAGACGGCAGCCCACCAGGCTCCCCCGTCCCCGGGCCACTAGAAGCTGGAAAAAGCAAGGAAATGGATTTTCTTCTAGGGCGTCTGGAATGAACTCAGCTCTTCTGATCCCTTGATTTTAGCCCTGTAAGATGCATCTTGGATTTCTGTCTTCCAGAATAGCAAGAAAATAAATTTGCATTGTTTAAGCCATTAAGAGTATAGTACTTTGTTATAACAACAATGGTATACCAAGAGTGTACCAGTATCAGTATAGGAGAAATCTCAATAACCTCAGATGTGCAGATGACACCACCCTAATGGCAGAAAGTGAAGAGGAACTAAAGCGCCTCTTGATGAAGGTGAAAGAGGAGAGTGAAGAAGTTGGCTTACAACTCAACATTCAAAAAACTAAGACCATGGCACCTGGTCCCATCACTTCATGGCAAATAGATGGAGAAACAATAGAAACAGTGACCAACTTTATTTTCTTGGGTTCCAAAATCGCTGCAGATGGTGACTGCAGCCATGAAATTAAAAGACACTTGCTCCGTGGAAGAAAAGCTATGACAAACCCACATAGAGTATTAAAAAGCAGAGACATTACTTTGCCTACAAAGTTCCATATAGTCAAAGCTATGGTTTCTCCAGTAGTCATGTACGATATGAGAGCTGGACAATAGAAAAAGCTGAGCACTGAAGAATTGATGCCTTCGAACTGTGGTGCTGGAGAAGACTCTTGAGAGTCCCTTGGACAGCAAAGAAATCCAACCAGTCGATCCTAAAGGAAATCAGTCCTGAATATTTATTGGAAGGACTGATGTTGAAGCTGAAGCTCCAATACTTTGGCCACCTGATGCAAGGAGTCGAATCACTGGAAAAGACCCTGATGTTGGGAAAGATTGAAGGCAGGAGGAGAAGGGGACAACAGACTCCAGGGAAAGGTGAAGGAAAGGGGAAGCCTGGTGTGCTGCTGTTCATGGGGTCACAAAGAGGAAGGACACAACTGAGCGACTGAACAACAAACAACAGCAAGAATGCATGCAAATAAGGTCACAGATTTGGACTGTGCAAAAACAGCTAAGTGATGATTTTAAACAACTTTCAAGTGACCATATGTATACCAACAGTGATATCTCTCTTGATTACACCGGGTGGCGAAGTAAAGTATAATGCAATATAGTAAAATTATTATGGATTTATTTCTAACATGTTTTTAGTTAACTACACTGGAAACAAAATTTTTTCTTTGCAGTTTATTCTTTAGTCATCAGAAATGTCCTATTTGTGAACATGATCAGCAAAGAATTTTAATTATAATAGGAAAAATTTTTGTTTGGACAAGGAGAAGGTATTTTGGACACTGTCATTCCAAAGCCTAAAATATTTCTGTAGCTAATTAGTAGTAAACTTCATTGTCTAGCTCTCAAATCCCTCCATCTTACCAAACTTAACCACTTTTATGTACAAATACAAAACTTCTGATCAAAGCATGCCAGTTTCTTGTATATTAAATAGACCATTGCAGGTTCTGCTCATTTCTATTTTATTCTATCTCCACTCTGCTTGGAATGTTCTGTCTTTTCTTCTCCGCCCATTCAACACAAACTAATCTCTTTCTCTAAGCATCCATAGCACTTATATATTCCACCTGCATTTTAGCTTCTATTGCACATTATTCTCTTATTTGCATGTTATTCATTATTATTTCAGGTTGTATGTCTTGTTTTCCTCTTAGTTCCTTTATGACTGATGATACTTGATGGGCATATAGGGGTTCATTTTATTAGCTTTTACTTTTCTCTGTTTGAAATTTTCTGTAATGAAATGTTAAAAGAAAGGGAGGCACTTTTCTAATCTGTAAAGCATGCTTTCAGTTTCTAGGTTTCTCCTTTCCAGCTTTCACTGCAAAGTTGGTTGAATTGGTTTTTCCTTTAAAGTTCTACCTCTTTTGGTTTAAGAAACATGATGTAAAAGATATGATACTGTGCTCAAAGGTTCATGGCCTCATCTAATATAACAGTGAATTAGTGTACATTATTCAAGACAAAACTTTCACTACTGCTCAGTAAAGAGAAGCACGATTAATTCAATTCACCAGTTAATTGTTGCTGTAATCTTTGAAACCTTTGCTTAATGTTATTGATACAGGATTCCTTGTTAGCATATTTCTGGCAAGAAGTGATTGAGGCAGAAGGTTTTCATCAACATTTAATAAAGAAAAAGTTAGAATAATAGTAAAACTTACTATCGGTAGTTTATACTGCAAAGTATTAACAACACAAAATGTTAATTAATTTCTAATTCTCTATTCTATTATTTAGATTTCATGAAGGTTGATTGGACTTGATCCATCATTTTACGGAAAATTAATTATTTCAAATACATGCACCACTTTATGCAACCTGCCTGATTTGCATTGAGGAAAATTCAGCAGAAGTAATTGAGGCACAAGCAAATACTGGCACTGAGTGAACTCAATTTTCATTCCAAATTTCTGCAAAATCCCAAGGCACAACAATATCAGATGCAAGGGGGAAAACAAACAAAAGCAATGTGAAAAGG
Organism: Bos indicus; assembly: GCF_029378745.1. Classification (NCBI taxonomy): domain Eukaryota; kingdom Metazoa; phylum Chordata; class Mammalia; order Artiodactyla; family Bovidae; genus Bos; species Bos indicus. Next base: position 62,968,406 of record NC_091774.1, on the reverse strand, counting down.
GAACATGAAGAGAGAATATTACAAGAATCAGAGAACAAAGGGACTGCAAAACTATTTTAGTGCCATAGATGAGCAGTGAGGGCTGCATTCAGGCAAGGTGGAATAAGATATCATATGGCATCCTGACAATTGATGTCTTCATTTAAATGTAAGAATTTACATTCTAATTAGAAAGAATTTACATCTTAATCAGAGGCAGCTGTATTATCTTGTTACTGTTTTTTTCAAAGGTAATGAACTAAAGTACTGCTGTGCTTTTTCAACCAGAAACTAAATAGACAGCATCCAGTGTTATTTTATAGCTTACCTGCTGTAAGCTGTTATTAATATTTTCAAAGATTAAATTTCTACCAAAAATCTTCGAAAAATGAAAATTGTATTAGGCATCACTAGAATGGTATGACAAAGACTATTTAAAGTATTTAAACAAATCCTTTTCTAACTTGTATTTTAAATGTGCTTATTTATCAAGCTAATAGAAGCCTCTTATGATTTATTAATATAATATTGTTTTCGCTTGGGCGGATGTAGAAAAGCTACTAAAGCAGATACGCATCACATTCTGGTGAAACCCTGTCCTTACACTTAGATTTGTTTGTAAGAGATCATTTACTAAATGTAAAACTTTACCTTATTAAAACCATTTAAGGTGTATTCTTTTTTTCTGCCTATGACTTTTAATAAGGAAAGATAACAAATACGTTTGACAATATGTTGCTTGCTTTATACTGCTTTGTTACTAAACATGAAAAACATTTAAAAATGTAATGCTTCAGAAACAAACACATTTCTGATGGTGTCCAGGATTGCCATAGTTAGTAAAGGAAATAACGCGTTCAAATGCACACTGTCCTAGTCTAGGCTGTGCATAATGGTAGCGAGACCTAGGTATTGATAGTTGGTGTTATCTTTGCAAAATCAAGCCCATCATTCATATGAGAATCAGCACGAGCTCACTGACCCATGGTTTAGCAGAAATTGGGCCTGGCCTAAAAGAAATCAAGCAGGAGAAAATTACAAGTGTTAATAAAAATGTAAAATGCCACCTTTGTCCTTAGCACTAGGCATCTTTAGGTTATTGATACTTATTCTCATCAGCTGTATCATTAATATGAAGTTGTAATATGGGCCAGTTTTTAATTTGCAGCTTTATGATTTAATTCATCATATGTATTTTTTTTATTAAAATGGAGGAAAATAGTAAAAAAGACTAAGAGCTGTATCTACCAGTCTATTAAATAAATGACTAATGTGGTTAATTTGGTCAAAATATTTGATTTAAAAATTACAGAGTCTAAAATAATTCTGAAGTACCAATTTACCTTTATTATCATACTTATTTTCTAGACCTATACGTATAGAAGAAAAACATCACATATGAATGTGCTATACTTTAAGAAATGAAAAACAGAAAAAATCCAGGTAGATGTGAAAAAAAAAAAAAAGATGGAATTAATTTTAAGGTGGCATTTTCCTAACCTGGGCCACCCTGATGACAAAGAGGAGATAATTATTAGTTCACTGGTGCTTTTTCTTACATTTCCACTAAAGACAATTTATGGAGGAGATGATTCAGATGGGCCTGAATGAATTACCAGCTCTGAAAGATGGCTTTATATTGCTGTCAGAAACCGTCAGCCTACTTTTGAAAGGTTTATTTGTCTATGGCTCTTCTGTGTATGATTTGTTATAAGGGCACCTAACACCACATAAGCTCACAGGGTGTCTTCATTTTCAGAAGTATCCCAGGTAAGTTTTTGATTATCCCGAGGTTTATGAAAACTGTTTGCCTTTTTGAAAAGGGTATCTAGAAATAAGTACATTTTGCTTTTGATATTTATATATGGTTCTGAATAATACCATGTCCTTTGAGTTAGAGAGTATCAGAATGTTATATCTACCATAACCAGTTTTCTTCTTGGCCCATGGTTATGGTAACCATACATATTCATATCCAATCTAAAAGAGCATAATAAAACATATGTTTCCTTTTAGTCCGTCTCTTGTTTCCCTATAACTTTGGGCTTGGATTATCACAGTTGCTTCCTAAATAGCTTCTTGCTTGTAGTTACCTCCTCATCTAATGCCTCCTTCCTGAAACTGACAGCCTAAAGTCATGGCCTCTAATCATCCCTATTATAAGGGATGATTAGCTCTGTTAGATACATGGTATAGAAGAGACATGAATTCTAACCCTGATTCTATTGCTATCTGGGTCTCACTTTTCATGTCTGTAAAATGAAGAGGTGTGAGTTTATTTTAATGGCCTATTTTTTCTTAAAATTAAATGACTCCATGCTTAACTATTGTGTCTACTCATTGTGCTCATCTTCAAGATTCATTTCAAAACATTATCTCTTCTCCACAACGCTGGTCTGCTAGTTCTGGTCAATCAACAATAACCTCCTTTCTCTAATGCATGTATTCAACAAATATTTATTGAATACCTAGTTTGTATGGGGGCTTCCCTGATGGCTCAGTGGTAGAAGAATCCACTTGTAATATAGGAGTTGCAGGAGATGTGGGTTCTATTCCTGGGTTGAGAGGATCCCCTGAAATGGCAACCCACTCCATTATTCTTGCCTGGGAAATCACAGGGACAGAGGAGCCTGGTGGACTACACTCCATGTGTTGCCCAGAGTCGGATACAACTAAGCAACTAAGCATGCACACGTACTTTGTAGTAGCAATGATTCTTATTATTGTAGGTAATAAAAATTGAATAAGATGTGCCAGTTATTGTAGTGGACAATTCACATACCTTTTTATCATCTAATGCTTGGAAGAAGGTAGTTTGTTTTTTTCTTTTTTCCATTACCCTTTTTACTCAAGATGAGGAAAAAGAGACTCAGAATTTAAGTAAGATACTTTCTTGAAAGTCAAAGTGTTAGTCACTCAGTCACGTCTAACTCTTTGTGACCCCATGGACTGTAGCCCACCAGGCTCCTCTGTCCATGAAATTCTCCAGGCAAGAACTGGTAGCCATTCCCTTCTCCAGGGGAATCTTCCTGACCCAGAGAACGAACCTGGATCTCTTGCATTGCAGGCAGATTCTTTACTGTCTGAGCCACCAGGAAGCCCAAGATACTTGCTTACAGCTAGACAATTAGTAAGTGGCAGAGCTGGGACTAAAATCCATGTCTGCAAACACCAAAGTGTGGTGTATTAATTACCTTGATAAACTCCCTCTTGGAGACAGGGAGGGTTTTAGTATCAGCCATGTGCAAGTATCAGGCACTTAACACTTCCTTGGCTCTTTCAGTAGGCATGACACCTCCCTGGAGACAGGCCTCCAAAGACTTTTCTTGGAGATAAAGTCCCTTGGATTGAAAATCCTGGGCAAAGGTATTTCTAATCTGGTTTCTAATGTGGCTCTCATAATTTTATTCCCAACTGATACCAAGTTGTTGTATGCGTGTGTTCATAGTCACACATCATGATGTGTTCAGTTTCTAGTGAACCCCATATTAGCAACTGCCCAGTTTGAACTTATATTCTATCAATCAAATGATTTTGACTCAAATACTGAAAATACTGAATGGTAGGACGTATGGATCATAGAAGTATTAAATAGTAGGAAATCTAATACAGTCAATTAATTAAAGCACCCCTTTCAAAGAGTTGGAATTAGGTTTCAATGTTTTAAAGACCAAAAGAATGTGCTGCCAAAGAAGTCTATATTTTAATTTCATATGCAAAAGGAAAATGGGGAAATAAATCACATTTTAATTTCAAATAAAATTGGGAATGCCAATAACAATTTCCCTTGCGTACTTATTCAATTGGTCACACTAACAGTGAAGACCTTCGGCATGAAAAATCCAAATAAGCAGCTTAAAGAAAAAAGTATAATTGATTTAAAATGTGCTCTAGCATTTTTTTTTTATTGTGACTTTCTTAGGAAGAAGTTAGAAGATAGCTGGCTTCTGTAACTTTATTGCTTAAACCTTCTTTCCCACTGCTAGGAAAAACTAGCAATCTCTCTTAGGGCATCTGTACTGATGTGCTGCTACTGCTGCTAAGTCACTTCAGTTGTGTCCGACTCTGTGCGACCCCACAGACAGCAGCCCACCAGGCTCCTCCATCCCTGGGATTCTCCAGGCAAGAACACTGGAGTGGGTTGCCATTTCCTTCTCCAATGCATGAAAGGGAAAAGGGAAAGTCACACGATTCTTAGCGACCCCATGGACTGCAGCATACTAGACTCCTCCATCCATGGGATTTTCCAGGCAAGAGTACTGGAGTGGGGTGCCAGTGGCCTTCTCCGACTGACGTGCTAGTTGAATTTAAAAAAGCACATATACACAATGGAGTATTACTCAGCCATTAAAAAGAATACATTTGAATCAGTTCTAATGAGGTGGATGAAACTGGAGCCTATTATACAGAGTGAAGTAAGCCAGAAGGAAAAACACCAATACAGTATACTAACACATATATATGGAATTTAGAAAGATGATAACAATAACCCTGTGTACGAGACAGCAAAAGTGACGCTGATGTATGGAACAGTCTTATGGAATCTGTGGGAGAGGGAGAGGGGGGAAGATTTGGGAGAATGGCATTGAAACATGTAAAATATCATGTATGAAATGAGATGCCAGTCCAGGTTCAATGCACAATACTGGATGCTTGGGGCTAGTGCACTGGGACGACCCAGAGGGATGGTATGGGGAGGGAGGAGGGAGGAGGGTTCAGGATGGGGAGCACATGTATACCTGTGATGGATTCATTTTGATATTTGGCAAAACTAATACAATTATGTAAAGTTTAAAAATAAAATAAAATTAAAAAAAAAATAAAGAGTCTTTCACCGTTGTTTTCATAAAAAAATAAAATAAAATAAAAATAAAAAAGCACCGGTTTTGCTGTACACTTGAAAATATTAATAACACGGCATTGTAAATGAACTATACTTCAATAACAAAATAAAATGAAAATTTTTAAAAATCACCTGTTTATACAATTGGCATTCACCTTACTGAGACCACCTGATCACCTTTTCTGTTCTAGAGCTGGTCAGATTATGGAAAACAAGTATTTTATTTATGTATTTATTCAGCTTTGTTGAGGTATAACTGATATACAAGAAATTGTACAACATTAATGTATACATCTTGATGAGTTTGGACATTTGTATACACCTTAATATCATCACTACAATCAAAGAACTAAACATATACATCATATCCAAAAATATCCTTGTATTCTTCTGTAGTGATTTTGTTTGGGGGGGATTGTAAGGACATTTAACATGAGATCCATCCTCTTAACACATTTTAAAGTATATAATGCAGTATTGTTAACTGTAAGTACTATGCCTTAAGAAGATCTCTAGAACTTACTCATCTTGCATAACAAGAATTTTATACTTATTGAACAATTACCCATTTCCTCCTCTCCCTGGTCCTTGACAACCACCATTCTATTCTCCGCTTCTATGAGTTTGACTATTTTAAATACCTCATGTAATATTTATATAAAAAGGTCCTCTGTTAAGGAAATAATGTGATATTGTCAATAAAAACTTGAAATCTTTGATGCTGATAATTTGAAATGTGGATAATGTACGTGTAGATAACTGAGAACTGGTTTTTATAATTCTGCCTTGAATTGCACGCTACTAAAATTTTAAAATCTAAATTATCTAAATTTAAATATCAGAGTTATATGCCATAGGCTTATATAAAAAACATCTGAGATGAGACTAAATTCTTTAATGGCTTTGGTGTATATCAAGAACAAAGGAAAAAACTGGTGGTTCACTAGTTTACATTACTGATATAAATTCTTTTTATTTAGTTTTCTATAAATTCTTTAAAAATAAAATTCAAGAATTAAGATAATAATCCCATGTAGCTATTAAATACTAAATTCCCCAAGGTACTAAGAAACCCACTCCCAGAAGATAACAACTAGCTTTTCCCACCTCGGAACATACTCTATCATTCCCCATGACTCCAGACGAAGAATAAGACAGACTATAGTAAAAAGAAATAGATACACATCTGATCCATATTCACTTCAAATACAAAGACAAAAGTCTAATTAAGAATCACTCAACATTTAAACATATAAGTAATCATGGATACTCAAGAAACAGAACTTATACATAATGAAATAGTTTATATAAAGCACATGGAAGATGATTTCATAATAGAATTAATATCCTCAAATGGTTAATAAGATGTGCTCTTAGGAAAAGAAACACTAGAAGCATGGACAATTAGAATGTGACTGTCAAAATAAAAAAAGTTCAATTGACTAACAAAATGAACACAAAAGAAGGAATGAGTGAGCTAGAAGACACAGGGTAAAAGAATTCTTCTTGGATATAAATCAAAAGGGAAAAAAAAATCAAATAGTGAAAAGTTAAAAGATATGGACATTTGAGCCAGAAAAGTCAACATCTTTGTAACAGGCATTACAGAAAAGAAGAAAGAGGATGGCAGGGAGAAAGCAATTTGCATATAAAAATGGTGATTTATTATGTTAAAAGATGGAGAAAAATTAGTAGCAGAAGAAATACTCAAAAATTCTTAAGCTAGAAAATAGAACGAAGCATCTTTTACCAGAAAATATATCTCCCAAGTATCTAAAACAAATTCCCTTTTTTAATGATAAGACAATACAATAAATCACATTAAAATCAAGAACAAAGACTGATGTCTAATTTCACCAATATGCTTATACTGCAAGTCCTGGACAATGCAACTGGACAAAAAAAGAAACATGTATAAACATCAGAAAACTATTAAAAAAGTAACCAAATACAAGATCAACATTTAAGCATCAATTAAAAAATATAATGAAACAAAAAAAGAATCCCATTCACAATTGTGAGAAAAAGCCCTCACAAAATGTTTAGGATGGGAATACAAAGAAAAGAAAAAAAAATGACAAATTCATGGTGTATACCTTTAAAGAGTTATTAAGGTATTGGGGTCAAAAACTTCAAAGAATTTCACTAATAGCATAAAAATAACAAGCTGATAAGTGCTACGGAAGTACATGGTTGCTTGGAGTGTATATAAGAGGAGAAATTGATTTAGTCAGTGAATTTGCAGGAAGTTTCCTGGTTGTAGAAATTTTTCTGATGGGTGTAGGAGGAATTATCTAGGTTGGGGACAATGTAAAACGTACCTCAAGAAGACTCAACAGCAAGGGCAAGAAGAGAACAATGTTATTGTAAGAAATTAAAACAAAGAAAAAAAAGGATGTGTGGTAAGCTGTATAATGTTCAGGCTTACCACCAAAGATATCCACGGTCCTAATTCCTGGGAACTGTGACTGCGCTATACATGACAAAGGAGAATTTTCAGATGTGATTAAGTTAAGGATCCAGAGAGAGGGAGACTGTCCTGGGCACATTATAATCATAAGAATCCTTACAAGAGGAAGGCAGGAGGGTCAGACTCAGAGAGAAGACGATGTGATGAAGAAGGCAGAGGCCTGAGCGCCAATGGCCACGAGCTAAGACATGCTGGCAGCCTCTAGAACTGGAAAAGGCAAGAAATGGATTGATTCTTCACTAGAGGAGAGGCTCCAGAAGGAACAAGCCTTGCTGACATCTTCACTTTAGTCCAGTGAGACTGATTTTACACAGATCTTCAGAACTATAACATAATATATTTGGGTTATTTTAAACCATTAAATTTGTGTTAATTTGCTATAGCAGCAATAGGAAACTAATACAGATTTGGTCATGTGTTAGTTGTATAATATAAAGAAAAAAGAAAGCATCAGTTATTAAAGGAGACTCAATCAATCCTGCCATGAAATTACATGATGATATGTGAATCACAGAAGACATAAAATAATACATTGTTATAGAACAGACAGAAGTACTGATACGTGAGTGCATTATATTTTTCATACTTATGACACACAAAGATAATTCAATATTTGTTGTAAATAAAAGTGTACTTTCAATAGATTATACCTGGTAAAATGAAACCTTTGACTAGCTGATATTTTCAGCTGAATATCAAGGATATTATACAGTATTCCAAGTAAAAGGAATTTTACGATTTATTTCATATATGTGCATGTATAAGCTATACTTTGTAAATGAAGTTATCATAAGGTATTTAAACATACTTCATTCTGAAAATTTGACATGCAGAATGTCAAACATCTGTGATGTCTAAACAACACAAAGATTAATTTAATACATATTTCTTGCCTCTAGAGAAATTAATATTCCTTTTGATAATGGTGGCCTATTTTTTCCATCCAAAGAATAAAATTAAAAATAAGCCATAACCATCAGTATCACTTATTAAGAGATAACAATAACTGACTACATTTGGAGAGAAATTTTAACTTAAGAAATATTTTCTGGAGAGATAAGAAAGCCTTCCTCAGTGGTCAATGTAAAGAAATAGAGGAAAACAATAGAATGGGAAAGACTAGAGATCTCTTCAAGAAAGTTAGAGATACAAAGGGAACATTTCATGCAAAGATGGGCTCGATAAAGGACAGAAATGGTATGGACCGAAGCAGAAGATATTAAGAACAGGTGGCAAGAATACACAGAAGAACTATACAAAAAGTATACAAAAAAGATCTTCATGACCCAGATAACCACAATGGTATAATCACTCACCTAGAGCCAGACATCCTGGAATGCGAAGTCAAGTGGGCCTTAGGAAGCATCACTACGAACAAAGCTAGTGGAGGTGATGGAATTCCAGTTGAGCCATTTCAAATCCTAAAAGATGATGCTGTGAAAGTGCTGCATTCTTCAATATGTCAGCAAATTTGGAAAACTCAGCAGTGGCCACAGGACTGGAAAAAGTCAGTTTTCATTCCAATCTCAAAGAAGGGCAATGCCAAAGAATGTTCAATTTACGGCACAACTGCACTCATCTCACACACTAGCAAAATAATGCTCAAAATTCTCCAAGCAAGGCTTCAACAGTACGTGAACCAAGAACTTCCAGATGTTCAAGCTGGATTTAGAAAAGGCAGAGGAACTAGAGATAAAACAGCCAACATCTGTTGGATCATAGAAAAAAAACAAGAGAATTCCAGAAAAACATCCACTTCTGTTTTACTGATTATGCCAAAGCCTTTGACTGTGTAGATCAACAGAAACTGTGGAAAATTCTTAGAGACATGGGAATACCAGATCACCTTAACTGCCTCCTGAGAAATCTGTATGCAGGTCAAGAAGCAACAGTTAGAACTGGACATAGAACAATAGACTGGTTCCAAATTGGGAAAGGAATATGTCAAGGCTGTATACTGTCACCCTGCTTATTTAACTTATATGCAGAGTACATCATGCAAACTCCTGGGCTGGATGAAGCACAAGCTGGGATCAAGACTGCCAGGAGAAATATCAATAAACTCAGATACACAGATGATACCACTCTTATGGCAGAAGGTGAAGAGTAACTAAAGAGCCTTGAGTTGAAAGTGAAAGAGGAGAGTGAAAAAGTTGGCCTAAAGCTCAGTATTCAGAATACTAAGATCATGGCATCTGATCCCATCACTTCATGGCAAATAGATGCGCAAACAATGGAAACAGTGACAGATTTTTCATGGGCTCCAAAATCACTGCAGATGGTGGCTGCAGTCATGAAGTTAAAAAGACACTTTCTCCTTGGAAGAAAAGATAGGACCAGCCTAGGCAGTATATTAAAAAGCAGAGACATTACTTTGCCGACAAAGGTCCATATAGTCAAAGCTATGGCTTTTCCAATAGTCATGTATGGATGTGAGAGTTGCACCATAAAGAAAGCTGAGTACCAAAGAACTGATGCCTTTGACCTGTGGTGTTGGAAAAGATTCTTGAGAGTCCCTTCAACAGCAAGGAGATCCAACCGGTCAATCCTAAAGGAAATCATTCTTGAATATTCACTGGAAGGCCTGATGCTGAAGCTGCAGCTCTAATACTTTGGCGACCTGATGCAAAGAACTGAGTCATGTGAAAAGCCCCCGATGCTGGGAAAGACTGAAGGCAGGAGGAGAAGGGGACAACAGAGGATGAGATGGTCAGATGGCGTCACTGAACTTGATGGACATGAGAGTGGGCAAGCTCCAGGAGTTGGTGATGGGCAGGGAAGTGGTGTGATGTAGTCCATGGGGTTGAAAAGTGTTGGACGGAACTGAGCGAATGAACTGAACTGAACTGCACCCCCTCCAGTATTCTTGCCTGGAGAATTCCATGGACAGAAGAGCCCGGTGGGCTACAGTCTGTTGGGCTGCAAAGAATCGGAAACAACTGAGTGATTGCAAAGAGTCGGACACAACTGAGAGACTACCACTTTCACTTTCAACAGTAATACAACTAAATATAGATACATTTTATACGATGACTTCAAAAGTCTTAATTTTTAATCATTAGAAAATAATCTTTAAGTCATATACTATTGTACATTAAAAATTTATAATATTTTCTTTCATCTAAGTTAGAAATTGTTTCAAGAAATAAAAATAAGTGTTGTATCTTCTGTTTGAATCAACCACATATGGTTTGTAGTTGTTTTTCTGCTAATTAGTAAGTTTTTCTAATTTGAAACAGATACAAAAATCCACAATACAAGAACAGGATCTGAAATGATAAGAGATAATTTGCCTTGATGCATTTGCAATAAGATGACTGCATGCAGACTAAATGTATTGTTTTTTTTTTTGAATACTCTATTACTATTGTAAGCAGAACAAATGCACAGATGGCATGGGTCATAAAAATATAATTAGGCTTTACAATATCGTTCCTATCAGATTTCAGAAGTGTGCTCTAGCTTAAGTTAGAGTGCTCAGTGTGTGAGTGCATATAACATTTTTGAATTTTAAGTTTTTGGATAAATATATGAAAACTGACATATTTATCTGTTTCATGCTATTTCCATTTCCCTCCATGTTTTTGGCCTTCAGTTTCAGGCAATTTGAGGATTATTTTAGGAGAGACCATATTAACTAAAATGAAACAAAACAAAACAACTGTACTAAATCTTTTTAAAACAGAAAATACTTTATTTCCTTAAAAAATGTGATGTGAAATACTGGCATGGATTACCACCAGAGGAATCACACGCTTGTGCTGGGACACCTGGATGACTACAGCCAAGGCACAAGCTACCTGGAGAGACGAGATAGAGGAGACGAACTTTTGAGGTCCCTTTTGGTCGAGTTATTTTGCATTTCAATAAAATGATGATAACAGCAATCACGTAACCACCTCAAATCCTCTTGTAAAGGAAGCAGGGTATAAGTACATAAATGATGTGAAAAAAGTATTTTTACACTTTGAAAAACACTGGTTAACCTTTATGATCAATGCGTGCATGATCAGTTGTTTAGTCATATCTGACTCTTTGCAACCCCAAGGACTGTAGCCCATCAGGCTTCTCTGTCCATTGAATTTTTCAGGCAAGAATATGGGAATGGGTTGCCATTTCCTGCTCCAAGGAATCTTCCCAAACCAGGGCTCTAACTTGGGTCTCCTGTATTGGCAGGCGGATTCTTTACCACTGCACCACTTGGGAAGCCCTTTTGATCAATAGTAATTGCTTAAATCTCCCACGGGATTTATCAGTAAAGAAGCTATCTGAATCTGAAAGGTGTTAGAACGGTTTTGGGGACTGCTGGGCAATAAGGGTTGTTTTACATAAACACCAGCATGTCGCATGTCTGTCTTCTTTCTCTGTTTACCTTGCCTCATAAGACTGCGGACAAAGCCACTGACTGGTGCAAGGCCTAGGAGGCTGAGGGGCTCTAAGACTTCAGACATAGGGGTCACAGGATCCTCTGTATGTATCATGTTTAGCAGTCAAGAAAGCAAAATAAACAGAGACTGTAGGCTCTGACTATAAGATGTAACTCAAATACCCAGACCCCAAAACACAACCAAGAATTGAAAGTAACTTCGGTGTTAATTCATCTGCAATGTCTAATAAAAAGTGCTAGCAGTTATAATTTCTTGAGTGGTCTCTATGCATTTCCTTGTGTGCTAAGTGGTTAATATGAATTATATTCATTTTCTTGATAAAAACGTTTATATTAACTACTGCTTGTAACAATCTTTTGAATAGGCATTATTATTATTATTTCACACAATGCTCTGGAGTAGAGACCTTCATCTGTCATGTGAGGACAGAGGACTGGTGTGACCCCTGGGCTGCTGTCTGCATGGGGTTAGTTCCTGCTGTGTTTTTATACAAACAAATCTGAGACAGGATCTGTTGGTCAGCCTGTGTCTGCGACCCCAGGGCTGGACCTAGGGTTCAGGTGAGGGTGGGAGATCTTCCCAGGTGGTGCTAGTGGTAAAGAACCTGTCTGCTAATGCGGGAAACATAATGAGACACAGGTTCCTGGGTCGGGAAGATTCCCTGGAGGAGGGCATGGCAATCCACTTTAGCATGAGCGTGGAGAATTTCATGGACAGAGGAGCCTGGTGGGCTACAGTCCACAGGGTTACAAACCGTTGAACACAACTGAAGCAACTTAGCACACACGCATGGGTGCTAATAAAAGAGTTCTGAGGGACTGAATACCTTATAAAAGATCACACAACTAAAAAAAACTGGAGTCAATTAAAAAGTATTGTTCAGAAATTTTTATACATAGAATGTATACCTAACATAGTATAAGTATATAACACACACTAAATGAATAAATAGCATATATTATGGTTAAATACTAAATGCCAGCTAATGTCTATGGAGAGGGAGAATCACTTACAGAGGAAAATCCATGAGTCAGATTTTAAATGTACTGTATGTATGTGTAAAATATACATAAAATTTATCTTCTAACTGTTTAAAGTGTATATTTCAGTGTCATTAAGTACATTCACAACATTGTAATACAACTGCTACTACTATCTGTTTCTAGAACTTTTCATCATCCCAAAGCGAAACTCTGTCCCCATTAACCAATAACTCCCCTTTCTCTTCAAAATGTACTTTAGTTCAAACCTATCTATTTACTTAAAATTTCAAAATGTTAGTGCATAAAGCTGTTTTGTTTTAACATGTATAAGCATATTATAATCCTAGGTACCTGCTATGCAATTACAGGAGATGAAAATGGTTTACTTTTGGAAATGCAATTTTATATATATATATATATTTTTTTTTTCTTTTTTTACCAAAGAAAATAGATTTAGAAGGACAGACAGAAATATACTTCATCAATATATTATTTGTTCCCAACTGTGGCTAACAGTTGATGATTTCTTTAGCTATGATTTAAAAAAACTATAAAGATACATATACTAAGGAGTAAAGGTATAACTGACATGCTAGCTAGAAAATGTTTTTGTTCATCTTCTTTTTGAAAAGAAAAAAAATTCTGTCTTTACTGCTCAGTATTGAAAAGACATCTTCTATTTTACTAGATAAAATAAGAATTATCAAGGCTCAATTTAGAGCAATATATTGAAAATGTACATATTTACAATCTGCAAAACTCTTACATCTATAAAGCTCTTAAGCTAGTAAACTGAAAACACAGGAAAAGAAATAACTGACTCAGTCATCAAGATATAGGAATAAGAGTGGAAAGAAGCAGTTTTGGAACCCAGGAGACACAGCTATTTAAAAAATTATGTTCAGGCCACAGTTTTTGACATTTATTTAAAATAGTTTTGACATTATTTTAAAATAGGACATTGAATATCTCTGCCCCAAGATAAATCAAATGACATTAGAAGTTAATTAAGCCAACTGTATTCTTTTACTCATAAACAATCTTATTTCAAACATGTACATGTTTAAGTAGCAAAACTAGAACACTTGGTAATTTCCAGAAGATCACTTAAAGGCATTTAAAGAATAAGAATGCAAGTAGATTTGGGACAGAAGAAGCTTACTGAAAAGCTACTTAAGCAACGGTGACAGAGTAAAGAATAAAGAACAATATTCAGCCCTCAAAATGGACTTACCTATACCGGCTGTAGGAGAAGGCAATGGCACCCCACTCCAGTACTCTTGCCTGGAAAATCCCATGGATGGAGGAGCCTAGTGGGCTACAGTCCATGGGGTCGCTAAGAGTTGGACACAACTGAGCAACTTCACTTTCACATTTCACTTTCATGCATTGGAGAAGGAAATGGCAACCCACTCCAGTATTCTTGCCTGGAGAATCCCAAGGACGGGGAAGCCTGGTGGGCTGCCGTTTATGGGGTTGCACAGAGTCGGACACGACTGAAGCGACTTAGCAGCAGCAGCAGCAGAATACCGGCTGTGTAACTGAAAATATCTAACTATATTTTCTTTAAACAGTTAATAACATTAAAAAAAAGAATGCTTTAACACAAAATCCTTAATTATACCTAAAATGATATGGGCAGACACAGGATCCAGGAAAGACCATTTTCTTACACAGCAGTTCAAGTCAATGATTGTGTGAATTTTTAAAAACACATTAGGCTTTAGGCACATTCAAGTGATCAGTAAATCACTTTAGAAAAAACGTAGTGACTTAAGTCCACACGTATGCTATGATTCTGTAAGAGAGAAGGAAATGTTACAGGGTAAGAGGGTTGGAGGGGCTTTCCAGGTGGATCAGTGGTAAAGAATCCACCTGCCAATGCAGGAGACACAGGTTCGATTCCTGGGTTGGCAAGATACCCTGGAGAAGGAAATAGCAACCCACTCCAGTCTTCTTGCCTGGAAAATCCCACAGACAGAGGAACCTGGTGACCTATAGTCCATGAGGTTGTAAAGGAGTCGGACATGACTCAGTGACTAAACAATAAAAAGAGGGTTGGAATGCAAATGAAGAAATTTACTCACTTGTACATTTATACTACCATGTAAGAAATAGATGAGGAAAAAGAAAAAGGTTTTCTATTTTTTTTAAGGATGCATTTGAAATTTACAACACAGAACATGCCCTGTTGGTGAAACCAATGATGACGCTCTAAGAGCCATCTTGTAAATCCGAACTCTAAGGTGAACTCCAAAGGTCAGAATTTGAATGCAAATGTCTCTGTTTTGCCTCAATAATCTGTTATCCAAACTGGCATCCTAGGGGCTGCTTAGGATATGGGATTAGGAGACTTTGGTTTTGGACTTTGTTTTGTCACTTTCTCTCTCTTTTTTTAATACATATACATATATTTGTACATACACAAAATGCTGAAGTTAAAGCAGTATGTCTGTTACCCCAACAAACTGTGTTTCCCTTGCACTGCTTAATCATTTTTCATATATTCCGTATCTTTACCAGTTACAAACCTGACGGTGATGAGAAAAGTATCTTTTGGGCTTCTTTAAAGAATACATGTCCTTTTTTTTTTTAATTTATTTTTTAATTTTATTTTTAAACTTTACAATATTGTATTGGTTTTGCCAAATATCGAAATGAATCCGCCACAGGTATACATGTGTTCCCCATACTGAATCCTCCTCCCTCTATGTGAGATTGGAAAACTTATTTATCCAGGCTTTGGATACCTTACACAAATCTACAACTTTTATCCTCAATTTACAAATTTAGAAACCTCTGAAAAACAACTCATTTAGTGGTACAATGTGGCTTGAAATGACATTAAGCTATTTACAGTTTTTATTAACTCTGTGTAACTACTCATATGTTTTTTGACTGAAATACTAATTTTTGATTATGAGGTATTTGGGCTTCCATGGTGGCTCAGTGGGTAAAGACTCTGCAATGTGGGAGAGCTGGGTTCCATCCCTGGTTTGGGAAGATCCCCTGGAGAAGGAAATGGCAACCCACTCCAGCACATTTCTTAAAAATAGACTCATACAACAAGTAGTCCTTAGAGCTTCCTTTGTAGCTTAGTTGGGAAGGAATCTGCCTGCAATGCAGCAGACCTCGATTCGATTCCTGGGTCGGGAAGATCCCCTGGAGAAGGAAATGGCAACCCACTCCAGCATTCTTGCCTGGAAAATCCCATGGACAGAGGAGCCTGGCAGGCTACAATCCACAGGGTCACAAGAGTCAGACACGAGTTAGTGACTAAATCACCACCATGAGGTATTTGCTTTACTACCATTTCAATAAACTACAATAATTTATTTTGAAATACTTTCAAACATAGAAAAGTATGCAATAAGAGAACAAAATTTCCATATTCCTCTTACCTAGATTCCCTAACTTTTAAATCTCTTTCTCTTTTTAGTGAAATCTAGATATACCTCTCTAAATATGTGTGTATACCCATACTTAGCCCTTTTCCGAACCATTTAATAACAAGCAGCATAGATGATTCCAATAGTCACCCAACTGCTCTGGTGACTATTTCCCAGAACAAGGACTTTATCATATACAGTCACAATATAATTGTTCAAGTCAGGAAATCTCTTTCTCTTTTTAGTGAAATCTAGATATACCTCTCTAAATATGTGTGTACACCCATACTTAGCCCTTTTCCGAACCATTTAATAACAAGCAGCATAGATGATTCCAAATAGTCACCCAATTGCTCTGGTGACTATTTCCCAGAACAAGGACTTTATCATATACAGTCACAATATAATTGTTCAAGTCAGGAAATCAACATCAATACAACACTACTGTCCATCTGTAGACCCCAATCACACTTTGTAAATCATCCCAGAAATAGTAAGACACCCAATCTTTCTCAATACTTGGTTTCTCCCTACCTTTCAGGCACTCAACAGTTTTTCAACAATACAAGACTCTCATTCTGTAGGCTAACTGGAAACCTAGATCTGTCTGATATGCCCTCTTGACCAATGCTTTTGGGGCAGGAGACCACTAATAGGACACACTGCTCTTCTAGTGTCTCACAAGGTGAGGTACCACACATTATGTCAACTCACTTGTGATGTAAACCTTGATCACCTGGTTGTCCTGTTCATCAAAGTCACCGCTTTGCCTTTTGTAACTTATTAGTCGTTTGTGAAAGAAATATTCTGAGATTGTCAATATCCTCTTCCTCATCAGATCTGATTAAACCCACCAGCCTATCTTAGCCTCCAACTGACAATACTTCTGCCTAAACTGAATGTAACTCTGATTGTTAATGGTAATTTTCTACTTCATCACTCCTTCAATGTTTATCGATATTCTGTAAGAAAGAGGTTTCCCTATCTATCTATCTACCTACCTACCTATCTATCATCTATCTATCTGGGCTTCCTTGGTGGCTCAGATGGTAAAGAATCTGCCTGCAATGTGGGAGACCTGGGTTCAATCCCTGGGCTGGGAAGATCCTCTGGAGGAGAACATGGCAACCCACTCCAGTATTCTTGCCTGGAGAATTCCCATGGACAGAGGAGCCTGGCAGGCTACAGTCCATGGAATTGCAAAGAGTTGGACACGACTGAGTGACTTAAGCACACACATACATCTATCTATTTATCTCAGTATGGATACTTGGATTTTGATTTTACTCAATGGGTTATTTTCCATTATTTATTCTGAAGCTCAAATTTCTAAGATTTGGCTAGTAGGATATTCTTCAAAGTGGTTCCTGTGCCTTTTCTCATGTCCCCATCATTCTTTGAATACCTCCCTACTTTGGAGCACAAATTCTAGTCCCATGTTCCTCTTTCTGTGTACCAGTTCTAGAATCAGCTATTTTGCCAACAGGCGTCCCCTCCCTCCCTCTTCTTTTTGGTTGCAGATGATACATAGATACCAACATCTGGGTACTTGGAGTGCTCCTTAGATTGTTATTGTTTCCAAGCTCTCCAGAAGACAAAGCTAAGAAATGCCTGTATGGATATCGTACATAAGCACACACACTTAGATGCATCTATAACTATTTCTACATTTATCTGTACATGTGTGTGTGTAAACATACATGGTATATACCCATGAGCATTTATGTTTGTTTGTTCTAAAATTGCCTCTTTCAAATGTCAAGCAATATTCTCTAGCGAAACAGGTTTTGCTGAACATATTCATATGCTACGTAGCTTTATGTATTTTGGTATTAGTCCCTTTTGGCTTTAGTCTTGTAAGATTGAGAGATGCTGGTCTTTTATTTTGCCTTCTTACAGCAACCACCTGGTCCTCATTCCATTTCTATGATTGTTTTAGTAAAGAAAATCTATTGGGGTAGAGAATTAACAAGGAAGAAAAACGGGAAAAATATTTAAAATTTCCTATGAATATCCCCAATGCAATTGCAAATATATGCATAGAACATGTACTTTTAAATTCATACCTAATACAAAAGTAAAAAAAAAAGATACGAATTAAATACGAGTTTAGGACACTTTAATTATTTAAAATCTGCTCAAACACACTAATATAGTTACAAAAAATAAATAACTCACAAAGATAAATGGTTTACCTAAAATAGGCTTATATGACTAAAATTTATCAGTTTAATACAAATATGTGTTTAAAGTTTCAAATTTAAGTATACTATGCATATTTTATACTGAATTAAACTAACAAACCACCCCCGCTACAGCTGGGAAGGTTAAACAACAGTATTCAGATCTGATTTGGATAGAACAGCTGTTCAAATGCCAGGGCGTACTTTATTTAAAAATGTGACCATTTAGTTCTGTTAAATATAAACTGCTGTTCTGGTTATGTTCATGCATTATTTTCCCCCAAAAGTCCTTAAAAAAATCCTTTTTTCCTGATAGAATCACTACTGAAGTTCAATGGGTCTTTTTTTTGAACCTAATTATCTCAACTTTCTGAAAAAATGACTAGGACAATTTTCTTATCTCCTCTCCTCTCTCTCACATCTCATTCTCCTCACTGGCTGCTCTTGGCAACATAAAAATAATACAATAGTTGGAAAAGTGGTATTTTGATGGGGCCCTGATTATCTCTTTCAAATCTCAAGCAATATTCTCTAGTGTAACAGGCTTTGCTGAACAAACTTTTATCCACCTAATTCATATGCTACATGGTTGCATTTAAATTCCTCATTTTTGCCAGAAACAAATTTGGACATTTTAAGTTATAGAAAATAATTTCATCATGGCTACATAGTATATATGTTAAATTACAAACTATGTAAGTACCATTCTCAAGGATAAAACAAAATAAATAAAATCCTAAAGCTCCCAAGAATAGCCACCAATAGTTCATTTAAAGGATGTCAGTTCAGTTCAGTTCAGTTCAGTCGCTCAGTCATGTCCAACTCTTTGTGACTCCATGAATCACAGCACGCCAGGCCTCCCTGTCCATCACCAACTCCCGGAGTTCACTGAGACCCACGTCCATTGAGTCAGTGATGCCATCCAGCTATCTCATCCTCTGTCGTCCCCTTCTCCTCCTGCCCCCAATCCCTCCCAGCATCAGAGTTTTTTCCAATGAGTCAACTCTTCGCATGAGGTGGCCAAAGTACCGAAGTTTCAGCTTTAGCATCATTCCTTCCAAAGAAATCCCAGGGCTGATCTCCTTCAGAATGGACTGGTTGGATCTCCTTGCAGTCCAAGGGACTCTCAAGAGTCTTCTCCAACACCACACTTCAAAAGCATCCATTCTTCGGCGCTCAGCCTTCTTCACAGTCCAACTCTCACATCCATACATGACCACAGGAAAAACCATAGCCTTGACTAGATGAACCTTTGTTGGCAAAGTAATGTCTCTGCTTTTCAATATGCTATCTAGGTTGGTCATAACTTTCCTTCCAAGGAGTAAGTGTCTTTCAATTTCCTGGCTGCAGTCACCATCTGCAGTGATTTTGGAGCCCCCAAAAAATAAAGTCTGACACTGTTTCCGCTGTTTCCCCATCTATTCCCCAGGAAGTGATGGGACCAGATGCCATAATCTTCGTTTTCTGAATGTTGAGCTTTAATCCAACTTTTTCACTCTCCACTTTCACTTTCATCAAGAGGCTTTTTAGTTCCTCTTCATTTTCTGCCATAAGGGTGGTGTCATCTGCTTACCAATCAAAGGCCATGAACCTGTTTGCACTGAAGGAAAGTGAAAGTGAAGTCACTCAGTCCTGTCCGACTCTTTGCAACCCCGTGGACTGTAGCCCACAAGGCTCCTCTGACCATGGAATTCTCCAGGCAAGAGTACTGGAGTGGGTTGCCATTTCCTTCTCCAGGGGATGTTCCCAACCCAGGCACCAAACCCAGCTCTCCCACATTGCAGGTAGACGCTTTAACCTCTGAGCCACCAAGGAAGTGCACTGAAGGAGGTGACCCGTTATTTAATTTCTTGAAAGTGAAAGTGAAAGTCGCTCAGTCATGTTCTACTCTTTGCGACCCCGTGGACTATACAGTCCAGGGAATTCTCCAGGCCAGAATACTAGAGTGGGTAGCCGTTCCCTTTTCCAGGGGATCTTCTCAACCCAGGGACTAAACCCAGGTCTCCCGCATTACAGGCAGATTCTTTACCAGCTGAGCCACCAGGGAAGCCCAAGAATACTACAGTGGGTAGCCTATCCCTTCTCCAGTGGATCTTCCCAATCCAGGAGTCAAACCAGGGTCTCCTGCATTGCAGACAGATTCTTTATCAACTGAGGTATCAGGGAAGCCTCCATTAATTTCTTGGGACTTGGGAAAAAAGTAAGATGCTTTTGAAGAAATTACTTTCTAAGAGAAACCTCCTTAATCTGGTATCCAAAGAACATGACTTCTTCAGGACACTTCAGAAACTGAAGATGAAGCTCTTTAAGAACTTTCACTTCAGCAGAAGAAGACACAGACAGAAGGCATTATCATCCTACTGGAAAAGGAAACAAAGTCTTAAGGTCAGAGAGTCTTCCAAAGTCAGACAGGAAGTTAACAGTTGCTCCTCAACAAGAAACTGGCTTTAGGTTCATACCATTCAACATGTTACATTCTTTGAGAGGGGAGTGGAGTCCATGTTCCTCTCTTCCCTCCCTAGTAAATACAGGGCAGCAGCCATGAGTCAGAAACTGCTAGGCTTGGGGATTCAATGATGGACTAATCATGTGGTCCCTATATTTATGGAAGTAAGCATGTAGAGGGGGAGGCTACTGCTATGAAAGAAAAGGTACAGGATGCTGTGAGAACACGAGTAGTGTCTGATACAGACTCGGTGTGGACGGAAGAGAGAAGTCCTCAAGGAAGCCGTGACACTCAAACCATAACCTGAAGGATACAGAGAAGTGAGCCGGGGTGAGGCGACAGTGGCAGGAAGTAGAGAGGTTGTTAGCTGGAGTGTTCCAATCAGAGGCAACAGCATGTGTAAATATGTTTTTGAGGAATTGAAGGAACTCAAATATAGCACAGGCACATTCCTGTCCGCACCAAAGTGAGCAATGGTGCTAGAAGTAAAGAGACAATACATGGGGACAGGTGGGAGTTTACTGTGTCCTTGAAAGTGGAAACCTATGGCTATTTTTTTTTTTTTAATGAAAAGAGTAGGTCAATTCAGAAACTGTTCCTTAAATGAAGAGATCAAAATTCATGATGACATTAATAGGGCAAGAGAGAGTAAAGGAAAGATTCTACTTCTAAAACTACTAAAGTTTTTTTTATTTTTTACATTTTAGGTCATAGGACTTATTGACCACCTGAACTTAGGTTGGTTACATTTTAGATTTTAGGCACCTCATCATTAAAATGAGGGGGTTGAAAAGATGGTCTCTCCTGCTCTAGTGTTTGGGTCTGTTAGTTATATGACTATCAGGATCATGGTATCAAAACTCTGCTCCTTGAGAACCCTAGATTCTTTCCAGTTATTGTTGGAATACATCTCCACTCAAGTGGAGCAGCTCCAATTTTGTCAGATTTCTTTACTGACCGTCTGATAAGATTTTTATATAGAAAGGGCTTTAAAAACTGAATTAAAAATTGAGTTTTTGTCTCATTGCCTTGTTGTATTGATCTCTAACATTTAAATCCTGGTGCATGTGTGCATGCTAAGTCGCTTCAGTGGTTTCTAACTCTTTGCGACCCAGTGGACCTTAGCCCACCAGGTTCCTCTGTCCACGGGATTCTCTAGGCAAGAATATTGGAGTGGGTTGCCATGCCCGCCTCAAGGGGATCTTCTCAACCCAGGGATCGGACCTGCATCTCTTATGTCTCTCGCATTGGCAGGTGGGTTCTTTCCTTAGTTACTTAAAACATGAGGCAGTTCCCCTACTGGTCTGAATGCAAGGCTAAATCTATGAGTTCTTGAATGATTTTTTAATACCCTGAGATAAGATCTTTGTTATTCAGTAAGAAGCTGATTAAGAAATATCATAAATTCTCTCACATTAAACATCTTTGTGTCATCTCAGGAAATCTAATTAGGAAAAATGGTATTATAAATATTTATATTCCCAGTCATTGTGTTTACTGTCCTAAATTCAGAAATAACAAAGAAACTTGTTCTTTGGTTTAAAAAGTGAATATAGAAGTACCATTTTATTTGATAAGGTTAAAAAAAAACAACATTGGCAGTTAGTAAAGCAGTCCTAAATTTACTATAGACGATTTTTCCTAAGCTTGAAGATAAAACTGAAGCTTTATAAACGAGAAAATGATGTACTAAAAGCAAGACACTAAATCACTTTTAAACACCAAACACAATTTATGCCTGACTTTAAAACTCATCCACAAAACATTAATCTACACAAAGGCCAGAAGCTGAATGAAGCATAATTTGTGAAACTGATACCTTCCATCACAACCTCTAACTGAAAAGGTCATTAGATATATTATATCTAAGTGAGCAGCTTATCCCTGCTTCATTACTGATAATTAAGACAAGTAATATTTTCTTGACAGTAATGTGTCCATTAACAGATACACTCTAGTTTGCATAAAATAAGCATTAATTACCATAGTACTACCACAGATTAAAAAAAATTAAGTACCTGTATAACATGGCTTCATTATTTTTTTCGTTAATTTCCTTAAAGAATTAACAGGCTCAGAAAACATAATGTACATATTAAGAAATTCATCTTTGTCATGTTTTAAATTCGTAAGGTACATAACAAAAAAGGTATTCCGAAAAAAGTGATCAAGGAAAAGGAAGGTACTTGTGACTGGGTATCATTTAAAAATTATCTGTACTAACTCGCTTTGCTGAGCCACTTGAAATGCTATTAGAAAAGCAGCTGCTCTTTATAGGACTTAAGTCTTTTTTAAAAAAAAATTATTGGGGTATAGCTGATTTACAATGTTGTGTTAGTGTCTGCTGTACAGTAAATTCAATCAATTACACATATGCACTTATCTATTCTTTTTTAGATTCTTTCCCCACGTAGGTCATTACAGAATATTGAGATGAGTTCCCCATGCTCTACAGGTAGGTTCTTAGTTATTTATTTTATACATGGTAGTGTGAATATGTCAATCCCAATCTCCCAATTTATCCCTCAAGACTTTTTAAGTATTCATGTAGAAAACTTAGGGAGTTACAAAATGGCATTCTGCTGTTCAAAAGTTTAAAATAATTTCCAAAGTATTTTCCTGAAGAAGTACATTAATGTCCCAAATAAGAAAGCACACAAGACTACCTGCTCAGTAAAGAAGACCCTGTGTGTGTGCTCAGCTGCTTCAGTCATGTCCGACTCTTTGAGACCCTATGGATTGTAGCCTGCCAGGCTCCTCTGTCCATGGAATTTTCCAGGCAAGAATACTGGAGGGGGTTGTCATTTCCTTCTTCAGGGGATCTTCCCAACCCAGGGACTGAATCTGTGTCTCTTGCATTGCAGGCAGATTCTTTACCATCTGAGCCACCAGGGAAGCCCTTTAACTATTACTGCTGCTGCTGCTGCTAAGTCGCTTCAGTTGTGTCCGACTCTATTCGACCCCATAGATGGCAGCCCACCAGGCTCCCCTGTCCCTGGGATTCTCCAGGCAAGAACACTGGAGTGGGTTGCCATTTCCTTCTCCAATGCATGTAAGTGAAAAGTCAAAGTGAAGTCGCTCAGTTGTGTCCGACTCTTCGCAACCCCATGGACTGCAGCCTACCAGCCTCCTCCGTCCATGGGATTTTCCAGGCAAGAGTACTGGGGTGGGGTGCCATCGCCTTCTCCATAACTATTACTAGTTAATGACTAATATTTACTATGTAACTAAAATTTAAGCATGTGTACAATGTACTTACATTGTATTTTCTTAGTTTATCCTCATAGCTATTTCCTGATGCTAATAACTATGATTGTTCCAATTTTACAAACAAGGGAAAAAGGAAACAACTTGCCTCCATTCATGTAACTAGTAATTGGTGGGAGAGGTCCAGGGGACTTGTGCCTGGTACTCTGACCTACTATACTACTACACATTCTTGCCAAAAGATTTACTTGTTTCAAGTGTTCCCCTTTTCAGGACTGCCAACCAGATAACATTTCTTTATTACTTATTTGTGCAAAGAACTAGAAGCCAAGACAGTACTTGGTCAGCAGCTTGTGAGGAAACTCACACTTGAAAAGAAGTGAAAACGGGGGTAGAAGTAGTAATTCATGGTCTGAAACTCTTAACTAGGTGTCATTCCAAACTGCAGTTTACTAGGTCAGCATGGAGTATGTGGTTCATCTTTGTAAAAAAATCGAGCAGTAAGCCAGACAAGAGGAAAAGGCAATGGCACCCCACTCCAGTACTCTTGCCTAGAAAGTCCCATGGGTGGAGGAGCCTGGAAAGCTGCAGTCCATGGGGTCACTGAGGGTCGGACACAACTGGGTGACTTCACTTTCACTTTTCACTTTCATGCACTGGAGAAGGAAACGGCAACCCACTCCAGTGTTCTTGCCTGGAGAATCCCAGGGAGGGGGGAGCCTGGTGGGCTGCCGTCTATGGGGTCACACAGAGTCGGACACGACTGAAGTGACTTAGCAGCAGCAGCAGCAAGCCAGACAAGGTACTTAACTCCTCTGCATCTCAGTCCATTAATCAGTAAAATGATAATAGACCCAATTTCAAAGTTGCTGTGAGGATTCAATGAGTTAACACAAATGTCCAGTATAGTGCCTTGCCAATTCTCTTGAGTTGTTACAGCTTACAACACACTGAGACCACACCAGAGAAAGAGGATTCTTCAAAGTACACTTGGTCCTTATTGCCCAGATCCTGAGTCCTATATCTTTTGAGGAATCAGGTTAAGTCACTAGTGCAAGTGTGTCATACTCCTCAAGTGTGCTGGGGTGAAAAAAAAGGTGATGACTACTTAGTGGGACATTACACATTCTCGCCTGGGAAAGCAGTTAGCTGGGGCAAAGTAGGGGTGTGTATAGAGGGTGTGTGTGTATACTTGGTTGTATATGACTTTGCTATGCCATGGACTGTAGCCCTCCAGGTTACTAGGTCCATAGAATTTTCCAGGCAAGAATACTGAAGCAGGTTGCCCTTTCCTACTCCAGGGATGAACCCATATCTCCTGCTTGGCAAGCAGTTTCCTTACCATTGAGCCACCTTGGAAGCCCCTATAGAGGTTGAGTAGCATGAAAAACTCTCCCCAAACTAATGGTCTAGGACCAGTGTGGGTTGAGGAGATATAATATGCTTTAGCAGTGCACAACAGAGGATTTGAATCACAAGTGTATTTGAATCCTGGGTCTAATAATCATCCACGTAACATGGGGAAAATTACTGAAGCTCTTTGGCCTCTTCTTTAGATTCACATTAAGACAAATGAAATTAGATATATAAAGGAGCTGACACAGTAAAGATGAAAAAGTAAGGAAGGCACAGTGAGGTCATTAATGTTCCTAAGGTTACATGACTAGGTTATACAACTAGTTAGAGAAAGAATCTTCTGCTCTGTGCCAAGAGAAAAACACAGGTGATGAGTATAAGATAATGCATAGCTATTTAGAGACATAAATGTGGCTAGAAGAAAGATTAGTTTCTAGAAAGACTGGCAAAAGCTGGATAAGCATGGAAGGGTTTCAACGCAGGAACACGATGAACAAAAAAACAAGTGTTCTCATGCAGCTGTGCATCAGTTTGAAAAAAGACATAGTAAGCTTTACTTTGAAATTTGATTCTTTCTGAAAACCCCACTATGATTTAAGTGCCCTACACATGTAAACACATTATCTTGATTAATCTTAGGTAGAATGTAATTATCACTCATACGGCTTTCCTATTTTCAGACAAATTTATTACCAGGTAAGAGCTGACTCACTGGGAAAGACTCTGATGCTGGGAGGGATTGGGGGCAGGAGGAGAAGGGGACGACAGAGGATGAGATGGCTGGATGGCATCACTGACATGATGGACGTGAGTCTGAGTGAACTCCGGGAGATTGTGATGGACAGGGAGGCCTGGCGTGCTGTGATTCATGGGGTCGCAAAGAGTCAGACACGACTGAGTGACTGAACTGAACTGAACTAAATATACATTCTCCGAAACACAGATCTTCACAACAGCCTTTCTCAGGGCACACTGGGCTCCCTATGGACTCTCTCCAGGCAAGAACACTGGAGTGGGCTGCCATTTCCTACTCCACTTTTCTCTTATAGGTTATTACAAAATATTCATATAGTTCCCTGTGCTGGTACTTGTTGGTTATCTATTTTATATATAGTAGTGCGTATGATTCCACTCCAGTATTCTTGCCTGGAGAATTCCATGGACAGAGGAGCCTGGTGGACTACATACAGTCCATGGGGTTGCAGAGACTCAGATACAACTGAGCGACTAACACCACTTGACTACTAGTATGTATTATTATCTCTAATTAGCAGACGAGGAAACTGGGGCAGAGAGGAATTATTTGTTTAGCATACACTGAACACACACATACACAAGCAAGAAGTGGTGAAGCAAACACTCAAGGCAGGCCGTTGGACTGCAGAGCCTCACTCCCATCACTATTTCAGACCACTTTATAGAGCACATACAATGTAAGGTGCAGACTCCTTGTCACGAGCAAGGAGTGAGGCAGGGCTTTCACAAATGGAGCTCTCCAGTCCTTCTTCCATCTTCCACTCTGACAAATGCTTCAACCCAAAGAGCAGTTAGGAAGGAGAAATGAGATGGTTCATCTGAATGGTTAAGCTACTATTTTAAGGTAAACAGGAGCTTACTGAAGGTAAAAGCATTCCCAGAGGACAAGAATACACAATAAGTAAAACTTTCATTGGTGCTACATAGACAGTCTATGTGTAAAATCTTCTCATGGTACTAAAGTAAATGTTCAGCCAGGAATTTGGTTCAACAGTTGACTCAGTGACAAAGTTAACAAAAAGCCATAAATTACAGAACCGAAAAAATATTAGTCTGATTCCAATTTGCTGCTCTCCCCATAATGATAAAATCTGCAAATAGTAAGTCTCCTCAGAATTTTTCTCCAGCACTCACAGATTTGATCTCTATTATGTGTGGACTCAAACTGATCTAAGGTGAACGTGGAGGTTAGGGATGCTCGTAGTTCCTCTGTCTGTAGGCACTTCCGCACACAGCGTTCACCCTTTACAAGTGAGTGACTGTGCACGCTAGAAACACAGTAGTAACACTGGAAGCTCAACTTCTGGCAAAAGAATATTAACTCTTCCTCTTCAACATTAATGAAACATGACATAATGAGTATATTCTATCATAAAATTTCCTTTACTTCAATATATCTGGTTAAGACTTACTAGGGGTCAAAAAAAAAATCACGAGTAGAAAGCGAAAATACTTGGGTTATGACTTTCAAAGGTCAATTATTTTTGGCTAAATAAGTAGAAAATTGGTCCTGGTAAGCAGGCATGTATTTCCTGGGGTGAGGTTGGAGGTGGGGGTAGGGAGAAACCATTGCATTGCGTTACAGTGATAATACAGGAATTTTACATGAATATATATAAACAGCATTAGCATAATACCATTCTTTGTAGGAAAGGATGTTAACATTTAGAGGGTTGTAATTATTTTAGGAATAATGAATTTCTATAAGGCATCTGTTTTTTTCCAAAGTATTTTGGTTAAAGCCTGATTTGCGTGAAAACATAAATAACCTCTTGCTCCAGACTGAGAGCATCAGCAAGCTTTAACAGATGGCCTCATTTAAAAATCATTTGTAAGATATCTCACATTTATCCAACACGCTGTCAACTTCTTCCTTTTATTCAATCATGGTTTTTCCATATTTCTGTCATAAATATTTTTTAATTCTGTGCATTCATGGAAATCACACATGTCAGTATTTATCCTTAATTTGGTTTGAGGGTAACCCTGATTCTTTCCAATTTTTATCATTGACCAAAAGAATTATAGAATGATTAATTATAGAAAAATACTAAGTTTAACATTAACTCATGAAAATGCAACCAAAAGCAATAGTTTAATCAAGGAATAAGGGAGAAAAACAAAAGAATTGAAAAACCCTCTATCCTCCATCTCTCCCAGCTATTATTCTTTCTCCCATTTCTCATACTCAGAAGCTTGGAATGGAGTGGATACCTGCTGTCTCTACTTCTTCACCTCTCAGTCACTTTTTAAATACTTAAAAAAAAAAAAATTGAATACTCCAGTAATTGCAAGTAATCAAAGCTCTGAACTCAATATCCCTGAAACGTCTTGACTGATGGTCACCAATGAGCCTCATACTGCCAAATGAAACAGACTTGTCTATCCACGATTCAACTGTTGACTTTTTATTCACTGTTCAGTGCATTCAGCATTGTTCCATATTCTCTTTTCAAAATCCTCTCCTCCCTCAACTTCCATGAGACTACTCCACAGGATTCCTCTGTGCCATGCCTTCTGAATTCAAACATATTTTCTGATATGTCTGAATTCAAACATATTTTCTAATCTTGAACTTCAACTACCAGCTATATAACACTGATCCCCAAATCTACATCCCTGGCCCATATACCACCCCGAACAAATTCACACTCCTGAATGTTCATAGGTTTTCTCCACTAACATGTCCCATTCTACAAGTCCCCATTGACAGCTTTTCCTTATGGTCCTTATTTTATTAATAGTGAAAGACACTTATCAAGGCACTCAAACCAGAAAACCAGGAGCCACCTTAGACTCCTCCTTCTCCCTCATCAAGTGACAGTGACTAAATTCAGTTGATTCTAATGCATTTCTGCAAGATTCCTTTCTTAGTTCAGGCCATGACGATGATGATGATGATGACCTGGCCTCTTACAACATTTCCTAACTAGACTCTGCCTCCAGTCTTGTCATCCCTTCCAATTTATCTTTTCATACTGCACCCAAAGTGGTATTTTAAAAACATAACCCTCATCAGTAATCCCTAAATAAAAGGATTACACTTAAAAGGCTCCCCATTACTCATGGGAGAGAATCCAAAAGCATTCCTTCTGGAAATAACATTACGATATGGCCCTCTCTTGGGGGCAATTTCCTTCCCTTATCCTTGTTTAAACTGAAGTCTTAATGAAAAACTCAGATATTTGTATTTAATTACAGTAAATATGTTTGCATTTAAGATACTTAATAAACATTTACTTAGTACCTATTAATACTATGTGTAAGCAACTGTGCTTCTGAAATGGTGAATTGAGTTCAAGTCTTTGACAGAGGTCTTTTCTACTTCTGATCAATTTTGAAATTCATATTTAGCCAACTGGATTTACTCAACTGAATTTACCCTGTAATACAGATTGGACAAATCCCTTTAATTATTAAATAGTGAGCTCCTTAAAATAGAAATAATGTCTTATTCATTTCTGCATCACCAGTGCCTCCTCATATAGCAGATTCTCAGATATTTGGCAAATAATTTTACTATACTTTAAGATGATTTTAATTCATTTGAAGCTTTAATCTTAAAATGTTCTTGGCCTTGGAATTAGCAAAAAATAAGGATGGGTTTAAATGTTTATAAGATAAACCTCAGTGTTATTCCATGAAATTTAGGAGATCTTGAGCCTATTTTATTCTGTTCAGAAGTAAGATTCATAATATTCAATTTTCCAGTTTGTAACTTTAACATTACGGTAGTTAAACATGGCTTTTAAGCATTCTTTAAACTTGAGAATTTTCCATATAGTATACAAGATAAAAGACCTATAAGTTTTGCATTTTTATCATGCTTACAGAAGATACCATAAAAGCTCATAAAGGGTTAAAGAGCAAATATCTCAATGCTTACTTACAAGATATGACACAGAAAGAAACTACACATTTGTAAGTAAAATAAGCTGTTCTAAAAATACACTACATAGTTAATGTTATGTTAAATAAAATGGGATATTAAAATACAAAAATGTATGCTGACGAGTTGGGATCTGTGGAAGAAGAGAGATTAGGAAATAGAAATAAATGTTCATTTATATGAATATAAATACTTGGTTAGCACCAAATATACTTATTCAGTGAAATATTATGGTATTATGGATGAAACACTGGCTGTGAACATATAACTCCTGACCTTGAAGAATTTACAGTTTAACAGACAAGAAGTGTCAAAATGAATATAATGAAAATAGAAAGTGAGGAGGATATAAATATTTTACAATCCAAATGACTCTCAAGTTGTACTCAAATAGGTTTTTTCTGTAGCCTTTCCTGGAGATGGTTTAACTACTACTAGAATTACCCCATTATTAGTCTTTACATAGCAATTTATACCTAATTCTATTTTTATATCAATCAATTTCTATTATGGTTATTTGTTTATATATCAGTTTCTTCTACTAGTCTATGAGCTCTTCACGGGTAGGGGCTGTGTTAACAAACATCTGTATACTCACAACGGGCCTGGCACACAGTAGGAATTTTTACACATATCTAATCAAATTGAGCTAGACAGCAGTGTACAAAATGTACAAAAATGAGACAACTGAACAATAAATAGAAAAGTATTAATTTTATAAGTAACAGAGAAAATAGTAAGTGGAGAGAGAGAGGGACGGAGGGAGAGAGGTGAGAGGGGGACAGAGAGAGAGAGAGAGAGAGAGGTCAATAGAGGATACAGCTGTCAGGTCAGGTTTAGGAAGTGGGTAAGAAATGATATGTGCTCTGAATATGTACATAGACTCTCAAGGAAAGAAAATATCATGAAAGTGGAATTGGTGTGATCAAGACCGAGTTACCAGAATTTCTGCTTCTGTATCTTTTTAACTTCAGCAGCTAGTGGGAAAGACAAATAAATAAGTACTTAAATTCTTATTAACGGACTGCTAATCTTACAGTCTTAAGAGCAGTTTACTTATGATTCTTCTCCTTCTTTCATCTTTCAAATCTTGGCAAACATCAAGTACAGTACTATCAGCTCTTCATGTATAGCATCTCTTAGATTTGTCAATGAAGTGAAGTGAAGCGAAGTCGCTGTTGTGTCCAACTCTTTGCGACCCTGTAGACGGTAGCCTACAAGGCTCCTCTGTCCATGGAATTTTCCAGGCAAGAGTACTGGAGTGGGTTGCCATTTCCTTCTCCAGGGGATCTTCCCGACCCAGGGATTGAACCCAGGTCTCCTGCATTGCAGGCAGACGCTTTACCGTCTGAGCCACCATGGAAGGCCAGATTTGTCAGGAGCTCTATTGAAACTGTTGCATAGTTGGATAAGGCATGCTGATGCCTATATTGCTGGGTTACAGAGACCGCCAAGCCTGCAAGATTTTAGCTGGTGACACTAGGGTATCCAAACCTTATGGTAGACTGATGAAATCAACGAGACTGAACTGGCCCTGGAATTAGGTAGGGAAGAGAAGGCAAGAGGCAGTCACTAAGAGGAGGAGCTTCTAGAGACCAGGAACAATGATTAGAGGTTAAGAACGCATGCATTTGGACTTAAGAGTATCCAGGCTAGAAACCCGACTCTGTTTTTAACTTTTGTGACTATAAGTAAGTTATTTTTTAAAATTTACTTTTATTGAAGTATGGTTGATTTACAATGTATTTTTTAATTAACCTTTTTATTTTGTATTGCAGTATAGCTGGTTAACAATGCTGTGACAGTTTCAGGTGAACAGTAAAGGGACGCAGCCATACATATACATGTATCCATTCTCCGCCAAACTGCCCCCCATCTAGGCTGCCACTAACACTGAACAGAGTTCCCTGTGCACCTTTCTGCACCTCTCATATAGAAGACAGGGACAGTCATGGAACTAACTATATAAGGCTGTGAAGAGTTCAGTGAGTTATTATGTGTAAGTCGTGCAGTTCCCAGCACTTATAAGTACTTGTTAAGTCATGGTTATTGTTGGGTTTAAATATTCATTGTTAATATTCATTGAATATAAAAAATATTTAATGAATAATAACATTCATTGTTGGGGTTAACATTCATTAACCATCATCGTCATCTTTGGGGGATAAAAAGAGGAAAAACACCCAGAGAAAGTGAAAAAAGGAATATTTAGAGAGGCTGTAAGAGAACTGATAGAGATTAGTGGATATCCCACAGAAGAGATCATTTAAAATATATGTGGGGTGAAAAAAAAGATATTTGATTCAAACAGGGATAAGAACACAAAATTCCATATCAGAACAAAATAGTTCAGTGTAATAATGTCCTTAAAGCTTTGTAAATGTTCAAAATTAAACAGTATAAGCCTGGGCACCATGTGATTCAGTAAGAGTGTTCTGAGTTGAGGTCTCCTGGGAGATTGTTATTGGTGTTACTCTGTGAAGATTATAGTGCTATGTAAATGTGGGATTTGTTGCTCCCAGTTAAAGCAGGCAAAAGACTTTTCCCACAAAGGGGGACTTTAAGTTTCCCTCAGCCCTCCTTCCTCAGGACCATAAGAAGGAGAGAAACTACAGCCTTAGGCTGAAGATACACAGGGAGCATGTGGCCACAGGGAGGCCACTGACAGTGAGCATGGATGGTGGAGGCAGAGAACTAAGGCATATGCAGCTATTCCTGGGGCTGACGAGCAAAGCCGGTTCAGTCCATTCATCCCTCAAGAGGGACGCTGACATCCTCTTGCAAAGCTGACCACCTGGGGCAAGAACAATGTGGGAGCCCTCAGAAGACTCTAGGCAGAAACAGAATTATTCCCTTAGTCACACCAGCAAGCCCTGGTTTACTCTTATTGTCCTGGACCAATTATCAGTACTTTAACCCCATAAAGACAGTGAATTATCTTGGTTGCTCTACATGCATAGCATTAGTTCCTAAGGAGGAACAAGAAATATTACAGTCACATGACTTTGTATAATAAATCATTTATTGTTTTTACTATAGTGAGTTCAATCACTCTTAGAAACAGGGAAAAGAAGACAGAAAAGTCTCTCAATGCCTTCTTCCTGCTAGACTACAGACTGGTAGCTGGAGCTGCAGCCACCATCTTGTGATCATGAGGCAACAAGCATGGAGATAAGTTTCACAAAGTCACAGAAATGTGAGCTTAACATTACAGATCCACTGAACCAACACCAGCAGCTGTCTTCCTCCAGACTTGTTCTGGTTGAAATACGGTGCTCTATTTAGTTTACTTTAGTATGTACCTGAGCCATTTCCTGATAGATTTTCTCTCCAGATTCTTCTAGATCACAAGTGTTACCTTCCCTTTCAGTCTTCTAATTTGCTTTCAAAGAGATGCAGCATCTCTCTCGTGTATGAGCATTTTTAGTATTCTGTGCTTCTTACTATACTTAGAAAGCTTTGACTTGATTTTCAGCATATTTGTCTAATCCCTTCTATTACTGTATTCATTTTTATGGTGTAAGAATAGTAGTTTACTTACTTGCTTTATAATAGCAGGCTTCTAAATATTTTTTCTGAACTGATTCAGGCTAAGTTTACTACATTATGGTACCCATGCTTATGCTGCTGCTACCGCTGCTAAGTCGCTTCAGTCGTGTACGACTCTGTGCGACCCCACAGATGGCAGCCCACCAGGCTCTCCCATCCCTGGGATTCTCCAGGCAAGAACACTGGAGTGGGTTGCCATTTCCTCCTCCAATGCATGAAAGTGAAAAGTGAAAGTCAAGTTGCTCAGTCATGTCCAGCTCTTCGAGACTCCATGGTCTGCAGCCTACCAGGCTCCTCCACCCATGGGATTTTCCAAGCAAGAGTACTGGAGTGGGGTGCCATTGCCTTCTCCGACCCATGCTTATAAACAATTTTATATGATACGAGAGATGTAAAGGGTGTGTACCTAACAAATCAAACCCTGTTTCTGCTGCCGTCCCAAATACCTCCTCACAGTGTAAACCAAGCACAGTTATATGTGGCTGCTAGATGAATTAAAAACACTTCTTTCATCTCAGTTTGGATATATGTCTCAGAAGGAGGAAAGCCTAAAGTATTATTCTAGCCTGTCCCCAAATGACACAAAGTCAAATTAAAAAATAACACCCACAAACCTTAAAGTTAAATATGTGATTCTGCATTTTTATAAAAATGTAAGTTGAAAACTGATTAACTCCGTTATTAATGAGATAGGCTGTACTGGTATCTAGAGATTATATCAATAAAATTTACCCACAGGTTAAAACAGGTATGTCCATGCTGTGTATTTTTTGATTATTGTTGCTGTTGTTGAGCCACTAAGTCATGTCCGATTCTGTTGCAACCCCATGGACTGTAGCCCGCCAGGCTCTTCTGTCCATGGGATTTCCCAGGCAAAAATACTGGAGTGAGTTGCCATTTTCTTCTCCAGGGGATCTTCCAGACCTAGCGACTGAGCCTGCATCTCCCGCATTAAAGGTGGATTCTCTACCACTGAACCACCAGAGAAGCCAAGGTTCCAGTATGACTGGTGTCCTTACAAGAAGAAATGTGGACACAGATATGCACACAGAAGAGGGAAGACCACAGGAAGACACAGGGAGAAGAGGGTAAGCCACAAGCTAAAGAAAATGGCCTTGGAAAAACCAGCTCTGCTGACACCTTGATCTTGGATTTCTGGTCTTCAGAATTGTGAGAAAAATAAAATTCTATTGTTTCAGCCACTGAGTCTGTGATAACTGCTATGGGGCTCTAGCAAACTACCAGACTTCAAGACTTACTATTAAGCCACACATAATAATCAAGACAGTGTGTTACTGGTCAAAGGAAAGACAAGAAGACCAACAAACAGACTAAAGAGCCCAGAAGGAGATCCACACAAATGCAGTCAATTTATCTTTGACAAAGAAAGTGAAAGTGAAGTCGCTCAGTCGTGTCCGACTATTTGCAACCCCTGGATGGTAGGCTACCAGGCTCCTCCATCCACGAGATTTTCCAGGCAAGAATACTGGAGTGGGCTGCCATTTCCTTCTCCAGAGGATCTTCCCAACCCAGGGATGGAACCGGGTCTCCTGCATTGCAGACAGACGCTTTACCGTCTGACCCACCAGGGAAGCCACAACTGTAATTCAACGAAGAAAGTACAGTCTTTCCAACAAATGGTGCTGGAACAAATATATATCCACGTGCAAAAAAATGAATCTAGACATTGATATTACACCATTTACAGTAAGTAAGTAAAAACTAATCATAGACCTAAATGCAAAATGTAAACCTATAAAACCCTAGAAGATATCACAGAAGAAAATTCAGATGACACTGGGTTGGCAGTGACTTTTAAAGTACAACTTCAAAAGCATGGTCCATGAATGAAAAAATTTAAGTTGGATTATGTTTAAATTAAACATTAATGTAAAATTTTATATGTTAGTTTAAAAATATGTATGGAGAACATGGCTTAAAAAATGAGTTTAGAGATTACTCAAACAAAAAACATATGAACAATGAGATCCTTTTGATGCCACTGCATATTACCCCACTTTTTATACCTCTTCTAGTCCCTTTTTTCTTGGGCAAATTCAAATTACTCAATGCCCAACTTATATGATCATTTTGGAATTAATTATTTCCAAGTCTTCTTCAAGGATATATTATACCTGATATGAATATATTCTCCCTTCAATCTAAAAGGAATATTATATTTCTATCTATCATTTGGAGTTGTAAAGTTCTAAAGTCAGAATTTATCTCTGATAAATTAGCTCCTGGAGAAGACTCTTGAGAGTCCCCTGGACTTAAAGGAGATTAAACCAGTCAATCCTAAAGGAAATCAGTCCTGAATATTCACTGGAAGGACTGCTGCTGAAGCTGAAGTTCCAATACTGTGGTCACCTGATGTGAAGAGCTGACTCATTAGAAAAGAACCTGATGCTGGGAAAGGCTGAAGGCAAAAGGAGAAGGGGGCAGCAGAGGATAAGATGGTTAGATGGCACCACTGACTCAATGGACATGGAGACAGTTAGGGACAGGGAGGCCTGGCATGCTGCAGTCCATGGGGTTGCAAAGAGTCAGACATCACTTAGTGACTGAAGAACAACGACAACATGTAGCTAATTAAAAAGAAGGAATGAATGACATTCAGTTCAGTTCAGTTCAGTTCAGTTGCTCAGTCGTGTCTGACTCTTTGCGACCCCATGAATCACAGCATGCCAGGCCTCCCTGTCCATCACCAACTCCCGGAGTTCACTCAGACTCACATCCATCGAGTCAGTGATGCCATGGCTGATGCCAGCCATCTCATCCTCTGTCGTCCCCTTCTCCTTCTGCCCCCACTCCCTCCCAGCATCAGAGTCTTTTCCAATGAGTCAACTCTTTGCATGAGGTGGCCAAAGTATTGGAGTTTCAGCTTTAGCATCATTCCTTCCAAAGAAATCCCAGGGCTGATCTCCTTTAGAATGGACTGGTTGGATCTCCTTGCAGTCCAAGGGACTCTCAAGAGTCTTCTCCAACACCACAGTTCAAAAGCATCAATTCTTTGGCGCTCAGCCTTCTTCACAGTCCAACTCTCACATCCATACATGACCACAGGAAAAACCATAGCCTTGACTAGACGGACCTTTGTTGGCAAAGTAATGTGTCTGCTTTTGAATATGCTATCTAGGTTGGTCATAACTTTCCTT
This sequence comes from Bos indicus, assembly GCF_029378745.1. Taxonomy (NCBI): domain Eukaryota; kingdom Metazoa; phylum Chordata; class Mammalia; order Artiodactyla; family Bovidae; genus Bos; species Bos indicus. Next base: position 62,931,810 of record NC_091774.1, on the reverse strand, counting down.
CTAAGGAGTAAGCATCTTTTAATTTCATGGCTGCAGTCACCATCTGCAGGGTTTTGGTGCCCCCAAAAATAAAGTCTGACACTGTTTCCCCATCTATTTCCCATGAAGTGATGGGACCAGATGCCATGATCTTCATTTTCTGAATGTTGAGCTTTAAGCCAACTTTTTCACTCTCCATTTTCACTTTCATCAAGAGGCTTTTTAGTTCCTCTTCACTTTCTGCCATAAGGGTGGTGTCATCTGCATATCTGAGGTTATTGATATTTCTCCTGGCAATCTTGATTCCAGCTTGTGTTTCTTCCAGTCCAGCATTTCTCATGATGTACTCTGCATAGAAGTTAAATAAGCAGGGTGACAATATACAGCCTTGACGTACTCCTTTTCCTATTTGGAACCAGTCTGTTGTTCCATGTCCAGTTCTAACTGTTGCTTCCTGACCTGCATACAGATTTCTCAAGAGGCAGGTCAGGTGGTCTGGTATTCCCATCTCTTTCAGAATTTCCCAGTTTATTGTGATCCACACAGTCAAAGGCTTTGGCATAGTCAATAAAGCAGAAATAGATGTTTTCCTGGAACTCTCTTGCTTTTTCCATGATCCAGCAGATGTTGGCAATTTGATCTCTGGTTCCTCTGCCTTTTCTAAAACCAGCTTGAACATCTGGAAGTTCATGGTTCACGTATTGCTGAAGCCTGGCTTGGAGAATTTTGAGCATTACTTTACTAGCATGTGAGATGAGTACAATTGTGCAGTAGTTTGAGCATTCTTTGGCATTGCCTTTCTTTGGGATTGGAATGAAAACTGACCTTTTCCAGACCTGTGGCCACTGCTGAGTTTTCCAAATTTGCTGGCATATTGAGTGTAGCACTTTCACAGCATCATCTTTTAGGATTTGAAATAGCTCAACTGGAATTCCATCACCTCCACTAGCTTTGTTCATAGTGATGCTTTCTAAGGCCCACTTGACTTCACATTCTAGGATGTCTGGCTCTAGATGAGTGATCACACCATCGTGATTATCTGGGTCATGAAGATCTTTTTTGTATAGTTCTTCTGTGTATTCTTGCCACCTCTTTTAATATCTTCTGCTTCTGTTAGGTCCATACCATTTCTGTCCTTTATTGAGCCCATCTTTGCATGTAATGTTCCCTCTGTATCTGATTTTCTTGAAGAGATCTCTAGTCTTTCCCATTCTGTTGTTTTCCTCTATTTCTTTGCACTGATCGCTGAGGAAGGCTTTCTTATCTGTTCTTGCTATTCTTTGGAACTCTGCATTCAGATGCTTATATCTTTCCTTTTCTCCTTTGCTTTTCGCTTCTCTTCTTTTCACAGCTCTTTTTAAGGCCTCCCCAGACAGCCATTTTGCCTTTTTGCATTTCTTTTCCATGGGGATGGTCTTGATCCCTGTCTCCTGTACGTTAGGCATATTAGTATTCAGTTGATTGTTTGAGCCAAGCTGTTTTTTTTTTTTAAGTAAATATATATATATATATATATATAAGAACATTGATACCGAATAAAACTTGCTAAAGATGTCCTTAACCCAACAGCTACAAAGAAGGACACGCCTTTGTTGTGGGTTGAATTGGAGCTTAGTTCACCTCACATGTTACCCTGGGCAAGTGACTTGACCTCTCTAAAGCTTCTCATCTGACTCTGAGTTGTGGGGATTAAATGAGATAATACAGTTAATGTGCTTAGTACAATGTCTGACACTATTAAGCACTCAATAAATGATCCCATGATTAGTACTAACACAAGTTTCCAAATTCAGACTTACATATAATTTTAATACAAAAGGGAAGAAAATAAGAAAACAGATAAATTGAGATAAGCTGAGACACACAAACATATTAATTTCAGAATATTTACTGAGCACGTTACGTTATCATGTGCCGGGTTTCCCTGATAGCTCAGTTGGTTAAGAATCTGCCTGTAGTGCAGGAGACCCTGGTTCAATTCCTGGATGGAGCAGATCCGCTGGAGAAGGGATAGGCTACCCACTCCAGTATTCTTGGTCTTCCCTGGTGGCTCAGCTGGTAAAGAATCTGCCTGCAATGCGGGAGACCTGGGTTCAATCCCTGGGCTGGGAAGATCCCCTGGAGAAGGGAAAGGCTACCCACTCCAGAATTCGAGCCTAGAGAATTCCATGGACTGTACAGTCCATGGGGTTGCAAAGAGTTGAACATGACTGAGCTACTTTCACTTCACTTATCATGTGTCAGACTGTTCTAAGCAGAACAGAATAAGAACAAATCCTTATTCTTGTGAAGCTTACATCCTAGTACAGGAAGATAGAAGATGAACATAATAAATAAGAAACTTATGTAGCAGATTAGAAGGTGATGAGTGCTACAGGAAAACACAGACTAGAAGTGATTGGGAAAGGCAGAATTGTAAACTGCGGTAAACGGAATGGTAAACTGGGACTCTGAAACGAACAGTCAGGAAAACATTACGAAGGTGATATTTTCATATATGAAGGGGGAGGAAGGTGGCTATGAAAAGATCTGAGAGAAGTACATTTCAGGCAAAGGGAACTGCAAAGGCCCTGAGGCTTGGCAAGTTTAAGCAACAGGCCAGTGTGGCTGAATCAGAGCAAGTTATGGGAGAGGGCTAAAAGGTAAGATCTGAGAGTTAAGGCAGCCAGGTCAATACGGTCTTCTTGGTGAACACTAAAGGACTTTTCAGCAAGATGGAGAATTGATAGGGAATTTTGAGCAGAAATATGACACAATCTGTCTTATGTTTTAAAAGAATCATCCTTTCTACTGCTGTAAAAAAAAAAAAAAAAAAAAAAAAAGAACAAAAGACTTGAAGGAGGTCAGGGTTAAAGAACCCTCCAAGGGTTCAGTCCCTAGATCGGGAAGATTCTCTGGAGGAGGGCATGGCAACCCACTTGAGTACTCTTGCCTGGAGAATCCCATGGACCGAGGAGCCTGGCGAGTTATAGTCCATAGGGTTGCAGAGTCGGCCATGACTGAAGTGCCTCAGCACTCAGGGTTAAAAGGAAGTTTCTAGTTGGGAGGCTAAACAATAGTCCAGGCAAAACATGATGGTGGCTTGCACTGAGACCGAATGGTAGCACTGGAGCTAGTGAAAGTTGGTTTAATTATGAATATATTTCAAAGGCAGAGTCAACAGACTGAATGTTGGGAAAATAGTGATTTTTTTTTTAATTTGAGGGAAAAAATAAAACTTTTCTAACCACCTGAAAAGGATGATATGACTACAGTATTTTCAGAGAGGAGGGACTTCTATACCTTTCACAGTAAAGTGCCTGAGAGGTAAAGTGAGAACAGAAAATATGCAGTGCTTGCATCGCTCACAGTGCTTACATCGTAACTTTAACATTATATATGCTTAATAAGTACATGTTTAAAAGCATAAATATATTAACTGCTATATCACATAACCTTCTCATGACTCCCGAGGGCAGGAACTCTGTCCATTCAATCTATCACAATCTATTTCCTCCCCTGCCCCCAATTCTTCACTTCTATTTGACTGTGATGATTTTTCCTGCTTGCAAAGAATTTATATGCTAAGGAAACCAGATGGATAAACAATTACCTTTTTGTAGGATTAGCAATAAATAGGAAAAAGAGGGTTACAGCAATTACCAGCCATTTATCTTCAGTAATTTTCAAAGCTTCATTACTGCCACATCATTACAAATACACCTATCACCTAACTTAGTTTACAATCCCAGGTGCTTTTTTTTTTTTTAAACTATATTCTAGAAATCTCAATTGATGAAGACATTACTGATAGCATATAAAGATGTAACATTCAGTTTTGATTTAGTAGTATGAACAGAATGTTAATTCAGTTCATAAATGTAAAATTAAACTGTTTCAGGATTCTTGTTCGTGAATAAATCATGCGTAATTTTGCGAGTATCTTCATGTTTGAGGAAAGAACCATGCCCTGGCATTTTTCAAACAGGCCTATGTGAAGACCCCAATGCTATAGGGAAGAATGTTTTAGCTCCACTTATTTCCAATTCTGAAATGCATAGCTGGCAAAATGAAGAAAAATGGTTGGGGTAGGTCACTCATATTAACAGCCTTAGAAATTACTTTCCTTTCCATATCAAGTGTTTTGGCATAGCTTTCCAAATATACTCATAAAATAGGCCTCTTTTCAAATTAGATAGAAATATATGTTTTCCCATTTTCTATCTTTTATTAAAGAAAATGTGTCAACCAAAGACACAGTGATGACTGAGAACATCACATTTAAAGGTTTTCTTATTAAAATGCCAAAAGCATGCAAGCAATTTAACACACCAACTCAGAGGCAATTTTCCCCCATATTTAGTAAGTGAACCACATGTTTTTAATATCCTGGTATGAATCCTTTATTAAATAAAGTTCCCTACAATGTTTAAAATGTTCTAAAAGGTTATTAAATAATGTTCTATTAAATCATCTATTAAATAGAAATTTCAAGAAATTCTAACCAGATCTTTTGTATTATTTATTAATATTAAAAAAAAACAATACCAGTGACTTTACTTTCTCCAACGAAATAAACAGACTGATGAACTGCTAATGGGATCATCCATTCTGGATATCTCTAAATACCAGACTTTGGTTTGCTTTCATGGTTATATCTACATTTCTTATATCAAAGGCAATGTTAAATAATACGTTGTAGTATAATAGCATCTCTACGAAACCCTTCTCCAGTCCTATTAGAGCAACAACGAGCTAATTAGCATCTCACTGGCTGCATAATCAAAAGAAGCAAGAGGTAAATACTAGCATATTATACTGCACAGTAGAAATCCCAAACATACTTGGCTTGTCTAAACATTTTCTGGTATTTTCTTTTAAATAATTTATATAGAAAGTTTTGATAATTAAAGTAGTAGTTTGTTACGGATGACTGATACTGCAGATTAGAGCTTATGCATCAAACACATGGCAAGTGAGATCTCATGAAAAATTACTGTCCTATGATAGTTTTGTTAATTTGGGGGTTTTACTCATCCACACTTAACAGAACGTCGTCAGTTCATATGAAAGCCATTTGGGAGCATGTTATTAGAACTGTACACTAAATGAATTGTGCATATGATCGCTGTTTTATTGAATTATTATTTTTAACTCACATAGGCTCAATAACTTTAATTCACATATGTGAATTAACTTTTATTCACATATGTCACATCTGAGGTGTTATATGTAGATTTTTCACAGTAACAGAAAAAACACCACTTATACCAAATGCTTTATGACAAAAATCCCCTTTCAACAAAAGACTTCAAAGTCCCTAATGATGGCACACATTTTTGAAACTGATACAACTTCAATATAACAGAACAACTTAGAAACAGCTACAATTAGAAACTGCTACAACAGAGAAGTCCTTTATTGAAGCATGCAATGAGTACAGGGTACACTCATGGTGGCTCCATCCCATTAATTACTTAAAACTGGGCCCAGTTGAGTGGCTGGTGAAGGCCATGAGTGACCTACAGAGTACCTAGTTTTCTGACCCCTCAGACACAGAGTACACCATGTATAGTCATCAGCCTCACTCTGCTGCCCCTGAGGACCCACCTGCTTTGTTGTCCCAGAAAAACAAAGATGAATACTGCACAGCAAAGAGCCAGTCCCTGCTTAAAAATAAAGTCTCAGGAGTGAGAGACTGGTAATAGTGTAGTGGACCTAGAGCTTGAAAGCCTATTCTTCGCTGCCAGCAGCTGAACCGTAAGTCATGCGACTACCTCAGCGGTTCATGGAATTCTGTATGTAGCACAGTCAGGAAAGAGAAGCGCTTTTCACAGTCACTTCACAAGTAAGTCTAGTTGTTGCTTTCTGTCTTGAGATGCTGCAGCCATTATTCACTGGGGAGCCCAATGTGCCATGAGAAAGGCTGTTGTGAAGATCTGTGTTTTGGAGAATCTGTATTTAGTTATCTGCATTTAAATATGCATATGTGTTTGTGGGGGTTATTAGATGCTAGGCTAGGCTAGGCTAGACTAGGTTTTCTTTTAGTCCAACTGAAAAAAACAGGAAAGTGGGAAAATATAAGACAAAATATCTTATTTATGTCTTAATAAGTGATTATACTGCATTGTCTCTGAAATCATGTATGATGCATCATTTTTACTTTTAATGACTGATAATGTGTGATGGTTCATCCAACTGTTTAAGTAATATAAAATGAATAATTACATACTTCCTACTATAAATCTTAAATACTTTTTAATGGCACTAGGCCAGTTAAAATTATAACTGCTCTCAACCTTGTAGGTTACATGAGCCATAAAATTCATCTTTTAAGTTCTGTTTTAGTGTAAAGACACATTAACAATTTTTTTTAACAAAAATCTTCTAAGTGGACAGTTGTGATTCAATGTGTAAATGTGTAAATAAAGAAACTATTCAGCTAACTTTATGGTTTTCTTTTGAAAATTAGGCTGATGTGTAAGGAAACCAAGGCCCTTTACTTTCTGTGTGAAATCTTTAATTATAAGCATTATACATTTGAAAGGCATCCTAAATTAGGTATTATCTTAGCCCTACCTTTATTTACTTTTACATAATTATCCTGATGAGAGATATAATTACAGCACTATACAAAATTACTAACCCATTAAAAAAAAATGTTTCCTAAGTGATAAACACATTAGATATGGATTAAGGCAATAAATCTCCAACTAAAATAGCTAGGAGTTAATTAAAAAGTGAGAACTACAATTCCTATTTCTTGGATAGGAAAAAAGTAAGTTCACAAAAAAGAGTGATTTGGGGGAAATATTTTATGAATAAAATTTCAAGGTATAATCACAACTTTATGACATAAAAATAGACATTTTAATGTCCAATTTAGAGGGAAAAAAACCTCAAGAAACATGGCTCTTGACACCAGTAGAAAAAGCAAAAGGCTTTCTTTGCTTGAATTTTTCATTTTGTATGATTCTGAAGCGTCATGGAGACAGAATCACAATGTGACATTTTTGTTGTTATCTTTGATATCTGTAGCATAAAATTATTACTCTTGGAGAAAGAAGGAATCTTCTATTTGGAAAACAAGGAGCCTTAGTATATAATAAATTGGAAGGAAAAAATCATCTTCCTAAATAGTACACTGGCTCCAAATCCTCTAAAGGAGTGGTTGAAGAAGATGGCCAGGAAACAACATTTCCAAACTGAATTTTAAACAATGCTTCAAATTATCATAAAATAATTAATCATGTTTCACTCAAGTGATAATAGATATAAATGTCAATTGACTGGGAACAATGAAAATGTAAGCCCATGGGATATTACTATCCAACGTTATCAAGATGTTATCAACTTGGCACCTCCCCTCTATTTCAAGGGTGCATTTTAAATGCTCAGTTGGTTTGGCTTTAATTAGTCATCCTGATAGGTAGCCATACTGAATCTCTACAACATGTCTGTAAAGGTAAGAGGAAAAGCTAGAATATAGACGAGCTAAGTACACACACACACATTAAAATTAAAATCATTTGATAGGGTATTAGGGAATCAAACAACATGGTTTCTCATTAAAATGGTGAGTTTAAGTAAGCCAAAGATTTAGAAAGAAGTCAATATACTGGTAGGGAATGGAATGGAGAAGGAGGTAGCAAAACCTTTATCAAGAAGGAAAGACTGAGTTAGGTGTTATTAATTTTTTTTTTAAAACTTCAGGTTGATAGGGAGTATTCTAACCATAACAACATGAAACAGTTTGGTAATTAGGGAAAATTAAAGCAGTTTGGTACAGTTACTATGGCAGGGTAAGGGTTACCCTGCATTTGGGCATTGAGAATTGATTACTAGTGCTCTTTTCCACGGAGAAGGCAATGGCACCCCACTCCAATACTCTTGCCTGGAAAATCCCATGGACGGAGGAGCCTGGTAGGCTGGAGTCCATGGGGTCGCTAGGAGTCGGACACGACTGAGCGACTTCACTTTCACTTTCATGCACTGGAGAAGGAAATGGCAACCCACTCCAGTATTCTTGCCTGGAAAATCGGACAGAGGAGTCTGGTAGGCTGCAGTCCATGGGGTCTCGAAGAGTTGGACATGACTGAGCGACTTCACTTTCACTTTTCACTTTCATGCATTGGAGAAGGAAATAGCAACCCACTCCAGTGTTCTTGCCTGGAGAATCCCAGGGACGGGGGAGCCTGGTGGGCTGCCGTCTATGGGGTCGCACAGAGTTGGCCACGACTGAAGCGACTTAGCAGCAGCAGCAGCAGCAGCTCTTTTCCAAGAGCAGTCAACTCAGACTTGTCCAGAGATGTAATTAAAGATGTACTCAGGGATTTCCCTGGTGGTCCAGCGGTAACGAATCTGCCTGCTGATGCAGGGGATGAGAGTTTGATCCCTGGTCTGGGAAGATTCCACATGCCCTGCAGTGGGGTAACGAAGCATGGTGCCACAACTGCTGCGCCCATGTGCCCTAGAGCTAGTGCTCTGCAACAGAAGAAGCCACAGTAAGAAGCCCAAACACTGCCATTAGAGAGTAGCTCCCGCTCATTGCAACTTGAGAAAGCCTGCACACAGCAACGAAGACCCAGCTCAGACCAAAAAAAAACCCAACACAGTTGTAGTCAGGGTATAACACTAAACCTATAGTCAACAATAATGTACTGTATGCTTAAAATTTTATTAAGAGGATAGATCTCATGTTAAATATTGTTATGACAGTTTTTAAAAAAAGCAATGTAGTCAGATATTTAACAGTTCCACACATTATTAGCTTTCCATTCAACAAATATTTACTAAACATCTGTTATGTCTTAGATCCTGAGTTTGGTGCTGTGGATGCATTAGTGAATAAGAACATGACACAGCTTTTGTCACCAACTTATGGCAACTCATCCAGTATTCTTGCCTGAAAAATCCCATGGACGGAGGAGCCTGACAGTCCACGGGGTCGCAAAGAGTTGTACACAACTGAACAACTTTTTCTTTTTCTTTCTCACAGTATGATAGAGAGACATCAAGGAAGCAGGAAATTAAAATAATATTATAAGTGCTATTTTAGTAGAGATAATTATAGAAGATATTCAGGGACTACAGAGCGAGGCTACCTAAACTTGGTCTTGGAGAATTAGGAAAGACATTTTAGAAGAAGTGACATCCATTTCAAGGACTGAACGGTAAATCTTAAGACTAATCTGGCAAGAATACTTGGAGGAAAGTGGAGAATATTTTTGGCATCAACAAAAAACCTGGAAGAGACAGAGTGGGCGAATGTAGGGACTCCAATTGAGAGTCTGGCTGCAACTTGGAGCTAAGACAGGAGATGAGGCTAGAGAGATGGCCAGACACCAAATTTTAAGGACATGTATTCTGATAAAAAGCACCAAACTAGACTAAAAGTATTTTCATAAACATTTACTGAATAATTAAGAAAAATTTATGGATGATCTTGCCTTCCAGGTAATTAGTCCTCAAAACTTCAATTGACCCAGTAAATACATTATATTAAAATAACTGTTTCATCCATTCAGGGTATCTTAAACATTCCCACAAACATATACCAATCCCACACTCAAAGAAAATTTTATCCCAATTTCTAAAGCGAATGTGATGAATATTATTTCAGTGGGAAATAATTATTCCTTCTTGATACAAACATGTGACTTGAGTGTTGCCAATCATTTTACTAAAAATAGTCTTAAAAGCACAGTGATTTTGTCTTACGTGATGGCATTAAGGCATTTTCCAAGATAATTTTATATAATTTTATATTTACTAAAAGGCATGACCACTTTACTGTCTTTTCTTATCACATTTTTCATGCTTAGGCATAAAAGTATATTTTAAAAAGTGCTTAAAAAAAAAGATTAAAGCCCTAAACAAAAAGCATAATTATTTAAATACTACATATTTAAATATCTTAATATACTTGCTGTTTGAATTTAAAATAAACAAGTTCTACTTTTCAAATGAAGCAATTACTTTAACAAATCATAACTATGAATTATCATTTAAAAAATTTTTGAGTATTTACTGTGAAGCAATGTAATATCCACTCTTTTGATTAGAAAATAGATGCTTATGGGAAAAACGGAGGCAATTTTATTTTAAAAAATATGCAGATGCATTGTATAATAACATTTAATGATCATATAATTAGAAGGGAGGAGTTATGATAAGATATACGGATCACAGATTTTACTGCCTAAGTTAAAATTTAGCTCAAAATTAGGCCCGCCTAACATCAGAGTCACTGTATAAGTTAGGCTTTTTCAATTTAATCACTTTTGGAATAAAGAACACATATAAATAGTTTACTAATTAATTAATACGTTGATAGTGCTTCCTTTTCTTCAGATATACGGCTTTGAAGTATATTATACAATCACTGGTAGAAATTACAGAGTTTAAAAATTATGGAAATTATAAACAGTTTACTAAAGTTTTTTTCAGGATACTTATTTTAAGTGATGTTACTGAAGTCTTACATAGCTCACTGGTAACCATTAGTTGAAATAAAAACATTGTAGAAGATAAAGAAGTTAAAGCAGATGAAGCTCATTTGTTAAAAATAATTTATATTGCATACAAAAATATGAGTGTTTCACTTACTATATTGACCAAACAATTATCTCTGTGATACTAGCAAATTAATTTATATAAATTTCCAAAATAAAGTGGATGATTATTTGACATTAGGTGTTTTAGAAAAACTTTGTGCAGAATGCTTAGTGATTATCCTGGTGTTTCATAAAATATTTCATAAAATACTGCTTTATACTAAAACAACTTTTCCAAAGGAATAATAAACTTTAATTAAAAATAAAGGACAGTTAGGAGTGATTTTATCGAATGCTTGTTCTGATGAACTAACAGAACTACATGGGCAAAACTTTTCAGGCCATCTGAACATCTTTAGGGAGAATCACAGAATCACATTTCACCAATCCAGGATAGATTAAAATAAACTTCATTTATAAACAGACTTCTAGATGTAGTCTTTGAAACTCCATTTAATATTCAAATGGCTTTGTTTAAATATCCCCAGTTTTTTGCTTTTTGTTTCCAATTTAGATATTGTTTACTTACTATCTCCATGGTAAGTGGTAACAATTTGGCTGTTAACGGTAAGTAACCTTACTGTTAAACCCTCCATATGCATTTTGAAAATTACATCAGATTTCTCTATTTCCAGGGTATTAACAGTGAATCTTTATATCTCCTTGTTCATCATCTCAAAATGCTGAAGTTTCTGATTACAAAAGAAAGATATTTTTACAAAAAAGATATAAGGCAGTAAATAAGTTTATTTTACCAGGTAGCCGTTTTCTCTAGACTCTACATAGTAATCGTAAAAAATGATAATTAAGGCTACATAAGGACTCTTTATCAAAAATTATATAGCATTTTCTGTGAGGGTTCAATTTATCATTCTTTCAATCTATTTTTAATCCTTAAAATAATCTGAAAATATTTTTATGTTAAAATGAGAGAATCAACATCTTTTAGAAGTATTTTGTAATATAAAAATTGAGATGTTTCAAGAACTGATAAATGTAGGAATGAGTGAAAATACTAAGAGCAAATCTTTGATATTTGACAACTATGGTATATGTAAGAGAGCGTTATAGAAAGCATTAGTATTTTTAAAAATGACTTTGCCATTTTAACACATGGGAAAACTAACCTATAGATAGTACTTTTAACGGTTGAACGTGTTTAAAAGAAATTCTAATGAAAATTAGAAAAATTAGGGCGAGACAGGGAGACAGAGAAAGAGAGACACACTCACAGAAGAGAGAGAGATAGAAAGAAATCTCTCTTCAGCTGCAGGCATAGTGTAAGTCTTGTTGCACAAATAAAAGGACCCTCCGTAACATATGGAGTAGTTATATGTCCTCCCAGGGATGGTCTGTAGTTACATTCACCTCAGGTTCATCAAGAAGAGGTGAACTGTCAAATATAATTTCAGTCACAGGATGGTTTGGTTGAGACAGATTAGTGGTATGCAATCATGATAGATAGTTTATCCTAGGTCCAAACTGCCGCTTGGGAAATCTTGAACTCCAATGAACAGAGACTCAGTCATTATTAGTGTCAAAAAGGTACACAGAGACAAAATTTGGTTGGCAGCATGAAAGATGAATCAAGGCAAAGAAGTGACCAGTTGCATGTTCAGAATCAAAATTGAGAGGCCTACCACAGTTTGGAAATACTTTAAATACCAGAATAGTCATATATTATTTGCTTATTGATCAATATTTAAAACACACTTCTCTAAAGTAAAATACATGTAGAAAGACAATACAAATTATGTTTATGTTATTTCAAAATCTTTGTTCTTAAGGTGACACAGAAGAGTCCTCTGTCATAAGTCAGCAAAATATTTTTTTAAATTTATATATTTTTCAATATTTTTCCTTCAGTTGGACAGTCCAAGGAAAAAAAAAAAAACTTCAAAAGAAAAAAAAGTAATTTTGTGGAAATTTTTACTATTTAAAGGTTGTACAGTTTGATGACTTTCTTAGGAGGAAATTGGAATAAACTTAAAATGTGGAAGAACTTAACTAAAGAAACTCCTAAATATTTTCTAAACACTGGAAAATATATATCTATACATTGCACAATACATTATTCTATTAGCAAACACAAATTTGGTATCTTTAAATCAGACCTCCCCCATCAACCAAATATCCACAAAAAGAATGTCCTCAAGTGTCACTGCCTGAAGTGATATGCTCTGACAAATCTAACAGCTCTTTCTGTGTCATTCCTAATGCACTTGTCACTCAGTATTATCCATCCTCATTAATGACAATGGGAAAGTTTATCTTGGGAACACGTTTTAAATCATCTACTCTTTACAATGGGACCATGAAATCTCTTACAAAACATGAGGCGGGAACTACTCTGACAACAAAACCTCTTCCTGGCAGCTTTATTCTTAATTCCTGTTCAAGGAGTAATCTGTTTATTATAAAATCATACAGAACAATATATTAAACAGAATTTGAAACAAGAATAGCTAGTGTGATTTTCAAGCTTACAAGTATTTTTACAACATTTTTATTAGGCTGAAAACAGTTGAGTCCTTTTTGTGTGGTTTCATGCAATCTTCTTTTCTATTCTACATTATAAACACCTATGAAAAAGAGTTTTATCTAATTTTAAAACAATTTTTACACATCAGGGACACAAATCTTTCACGTCTTTAATGACTTAAAAATAATCTTTCACCTCCCAAATTACTTTTAATAATATATTTACATTTTAAGCATCGATATGATCTTATTCCCTTGCCTGAGAAATTCACAGCTTTAAAAAAAAACACAAAATAATAAGCAAAACTTCTTGATCATATTTGTGTTTACCTACTGTTTTGATTTGACTATCAATTATATACACTAGGTAGCCTGGCTAATGAACAGTTGATTTTGGAAGGGTGTCCTTCACTGATGAAATTAATACTTGTTAGAAATATATATGTATTCTCTTATTATTCAGTTATCAAAAGCTTAATGCTATGTTTTTATTAACAATGTATAGTAAACTAATCTTAGATTATAATAATAAAGTTGAAAGATCACATTTAATGTTGATTTTATAATTTTTAATCACCTGAGCCCATTTGTGAATCCAAAATGCTGCAAGTAAAACATCAAATTTTAATGAATTGTATGAATCTGTAATTTAGCTTTTGTGCTTCAGAATTCAGGACCACTACTTTAACATTTCTAATCAATGCTTATTTTTTCAAAAAAAGTTTCCTCTAAAGGATGGTGTAAAAATTATATGAGTTTCATGCTTAAGATTCTAAGTTAAACATACAATAAATACCACTAAGTGGTTAATCTGGTGTTTCAAAAAAGAAAATAGAAATCTAAGGAAAACTAAGAAGATATACACATGAATTATAACTATTCCTTATATATTAGGTGTTCATTATGAATAGAATGATTGTACATACAAAATAGCAAGCTTCAGAAGGTGGAATTAGTTTTAATGGGTGGGACATTGCTTCAGCATTTGAAAGAAGTTTCTAGCAACTGTCTGCTGGCAGAGACTGAAATGGGTTACCCTAAGAAAGAGGGTTCCACATGATTATAGAGTGGCTAGGTGGGAAAACAGGTGCATGCAACAAGAAGCTGACTTTGAAGCACATGAAACTTCTTTCTGATTTTAACTTTTTAAGAAATCCAGGTATTTTCTCAGAGACACCTGCATTAACTCTGAAAGTGCAAACTACACATTAAATGATTGTATGAATTCTTTATTACTCAAACAGACCTTAATTTTGGGACTACAAATCATATCCCCTAATTGACAATTCTCTCCATAAATATTCTTGAGAGTTTGCAGCCTTCGCAAGTAGGGGGTCTTCTTTACAGCAAACTTTCTCTATAAATGACCAGATAGTAAATATTTTTAGACTGCAAGGAGATCCAACCAGTCAATCCTAAAGGAAATCAGTCCTGAATATTCATTGAAAGGACTGATGCCTAAGTTGAAACTTCAGTATTTTGGCCACCTGATGTGAAGAACCAACTCACTGGAAAAGACTCTGATGCTGGGAAAGATTGAAGGCGGGAGGAGAAGGGGAAGACAGAGGATGAGATGGTTGGATGGCATCACTGACTCAATGGATATGAGTTTGAGTAAGCTCTGGGAGTTGTTGATGAACAGGGAAGCCTGGTAAGCTGCAGTCCATGGGGTCGCAAAGAGTCAGACACGACCGAGTGACTGAACTGAACTGAAATATTTTTGGCTTTGTATGCCATAAGATATTAACTTAACAGTATACTGTGAAAGTTGCCACAGCCAATACATAAACAAAAAGGTCTGGCTGTGTTCCAATAATGTTTATTTTAAAAAATTATGGGGTTGGACTTGGCCCACAGACCAGTTTGCTACCCTCATGCTTTAAAGCATCCAGGGCACAGTTGATTTTAAACTTTTAAATTTACTTTCAGGCTTTTAAGTGAAAGTCTTTTACTTCCCTAACTTTACATGGAGCAAAGCGTAAGAACCCTTCTAATAAAATGATGGGAGGGTTACAATGATTGAATGCTAAAGCTAGGAAATGGCGCATATTTATGGCACTATGAAACATCACATTTCCAAAATATCTTTACATGTACCCTTTCTGTTTCTTGACTGAATTACACATTAAGTCAATAGGACACGTGAACGAAGTGTATTCAGTTATAAATTATGCACTGTAAAGCTCTTCTGAAGATAATTGTCCTTAAATTTCTATCTGGACCACAATGGTTTCCCAGGAGAAAACTCTTAAGCCAAACTGAAGAACTAGACTGGTCCTTGTCAGCTTCATGTGCACAAAGAGGTCAATGGGATGATTCTCCAGCAATGATAGTTACAGATTTTCTTATTATGGAAGTGACATTAGTTGCCTTTACTGCCAATGTGTATTTAAATATGAGTTGGTATTCAGCTGTATTCAGCTTCCATTGTACATAGTTATTTCATTCCTAACTCATGTCTTAAAAATCTTTACAATATTTTTGTGTGATAAGCCAGGAAAACATTATTAGGCAATAAAATAAGCTCTACTGGCCAGAGAAAACCAGACATACAAACAGTTACTTAAAGGGTCAAAGGGGGTTAAAGGGTATAGGGACTTGAAACCAGGAAATTAGCATTGATTCCTCTCAGCTCTGGAGGGCTTTTACAAATCTAGTCTGAATCCAGTAGACCTCTTAAAGAAGCGGGCTGGAAAACTCTTACTGATATTTAAGGAATGTTTATTATCATACATTTTTTGAGATAAAGCATTCAAAATAATTTTCAAAGGGCAATAAAATGACAATGAAATCATGACTCAAATAGAAGACCACATTTTATTAACTAAAAATTGTATCTTATCATTTCCTGTCTAGTATTTTTGAGGAATGCAGTTCTACTTTATTTCAGCAATAATGATCCACTATATTCTTAGCTAACTTTTTTTGGTAGCTAATATTTTTGGAAGGCTATTTTACTTAGCCTTAGGCTCAATATTAAGCATTTATGGAAACATTAGCATGATCAGACTATTATGTGTAGTCTGAAATTCTGAGATTTTTACGGATCCACCTTCAATTGTTTTGAGCACTGTCAAGAGGACATTCATTTGTTCAGTCATTTATTCAATATTTTTTGAGGACCTACACAATCATGCACTGAACTATGAAAAGGGGATACTGTGATAAGTAAAGCAGACATGAGTTTAAAGCATTTATGCCCCTAAATGAATTAATTTGCCCAAAGCTTCCATACTTTACAAACAATGGTTAAGCAGGTGTTGCCACTGTGCTGAAGAAGTACAACAAAAACAAATCAAAGAGTGCAGAGTAGAAACTCAACAGCCAGGTAAGAAGCAGAGGATTACCTGGGTTAAGGCTATTCCTGGCTGCTTACTTCATGACTGGCCTCACTGAAAGCCTTAGTATTTTTATAGACCAATCAGTCTTATAGATTATTAAAGGTTACTGTTATCATTTGATTATTTTAAAAATACTTATTTATTTGGCCGCATCAGGTCTTGGTTATGGCGCATGGGCTCTCTAGTTGTAGGCTTAGTTGCCCTGTGGTATATGTGGGATCTTTGTTCCCCAACCAGGCATCGAACCCATGGCCCCTGTTTTGGAAGGCGAATTCTTAACCCCTGGACACCAGGGAAGTTCTTATCATTTGATTCTTGATTCAAACCCGTTGTTAAATTATTTTTGTTTGACACAGAAGATTTATTTTGGCACTGACTATAAATTTAAATATTTTTCATTTTTGATAGTACATAGCAACTAGAAAGAAAATTAGGAGTGGGTAGTTATGTGTCTGAATGATTGGGGAAGCCCCAAGTTGCTGTGTGTCTGAGTGGCCAAATTCAGAGGGAAGAACCTAGAAAGCACTGGTTAAATTTATTTCATTAGTGTGTGTGTGTATGTATATATATATATTCATATATATATGAATATACATAAATATATAAAAATATTTTAAATATATATAAATATTTAATATATATGAATATATATTTATATATATTTACTAATTTGACATTGTTTTGAGGATAAAAAACTATGTGAGCTCATAAATATACATATAAAACATGTAAAATAAAGTATATTAAAATTATTGTAAAATAATTTTTTACATGAAGTATTTTCATCATTACTTTTATTTTTATTCTAAAGTCTTAATTTACTGAAAGAGCAGGTGACTAAATTCAATTAACACAGATCCTTATGAATATGTTTTCTGCCCAACTGTTTTTTTCCCTAAGAGAAAGGCTATGAAAGATAACTAAAATAAATCACTATCCAGTTTGATTCCTTTTTCATACCTATCTCTGACAAGTTTTGAACTTCAATACAGAAAAAAGGGATTGAGTACAACTTAGCCATTTTGAGACATGTTAGGTTTATGGTAAAGGCCATTTGAACACAACCACTGTGCTGTTTTTCTATACTTCAATAAAATCCATATATTTAATTAAAAAGTGTGTGTGTGCATGTTTGTGGATGTGTGTGTGTGTGTGTGTGTGTGTGTGTATTGTGTATGCATGCAATTTCCCTTAAAAACTACAGTTATATACTCAAACAATTTTCTATGATTATTTATGTCAAGAATATAGCAGTAGTGCATTTGGTTTTGTTCAACATTTTAGCAGTTGTTTATAAAAACATTAATAAATTAGTATTGTGTTAGTTTGCTTCCTTGCCCACTGAATACGAGATAAGTTGACACATTTATTTACAGGCTCACCAAGGGCAATCCATTTCATGCTATAGCGTTGACCCTTCACAAAGATCTTGTAAATGAGTAGCCTATTATAATACGTACAAGTGACCTTTAATTGCACCAAGAGGCTTTGTGTTAAAAGCTTTTTCAGTGCTAAACCATAGCTACAGTATAAGTTGGTGAAATATTTCTTAGGTTATCAAGCAGGAATATCAACAAAAAATCTCCTCTCTCAAAATAAGTAAATAAAAATTTTGAGGCATTTAACTAAGTCTACGCTATAAGGATACATTTTAAATAATTTGATGATAAAGATAAGCTATTTTTCTAATTATATAAGAATTAAACATTTTAGAACATTCATAAATAATTCTTATAAATTCTTAAAATCTAATCAAATACAACTATTTTTGATAATAGCTTTTGGAGACAAAAATAGTTAAACTTGATAACAGCTTTATTTTTTATATGAGAAAATTTTAATTATAGTTAAAAATACCCCCTCTCTTTTTATCAAATGACTATGCAATTGGAACTTCTACTACATTGAAATGTGTAGTGAGGAATTATATACCTAACAAAACACATCCAAATACATTCCAACTGTTTATTCATATTAAGTAGTGATACTTAAAATAAATTTTCAATAAAGTATAGGGTCAGATATTTTGACTGATTTACTCTAGAAATTTTTGAATGACTGCTATATATTTTTGACATTCTTATAAAAAGTTGAAACTAAATACTCAATTTCATTAAACCATTCATACTGGGTATCTTATTTCTGGACGGCTCATGCCAAAATGATTTAGTTTGATTCTCTACAACAATGGTGGGCTGACTTGACAGCACCTGACAAAACAGCTCAGTGACCTTCACTGTACCGCATACAAAGACCCTGAGCTGGCTACTCTACACGTCCCCAGTGGGAGCGAGTTACGACAGTAGGAACTCGGACAAAACTTTAATTTCTGCTCAAGTAAGAGAACTGCTTTACTAGTTGTGTGGCCAAAGGCATTTCTGTTACACCTCAGTTTCTCTTAATTATTTACTATTGTCCCCCAAATCTTACCTTTTAAAAGTTAATAATTTATATTTAATCTCATATTTCCTTAATGAGCAAAACAATTTATTATTAAACTGTAGAAAACTTTTTTGTAGTAATATTAATTTATAAAAGAGGAAAATATTTTGTGACCATAAGATTTTCTGTTTAGTTCTGCCTAAAGGTGGTATTCAAAGAATTTCCAATAAATGAAACATTTGCAACAGAAAAAGAAGTTTTAGTATGAACGCGTCAAAACTTCATTAGAACCAGTTATAATAAGAGGGGAGGCAAAATTAGAATTTTTTTTTAATTTTTGAAAAATTGAATTTGGTTCAAAATTGAACTCTTACTATAAAAGTTGTATGTACCTTAATTATCACAAGATACTTTTTGATGCTCCAAAGATAATACATTAAAATAATTTAGAAAAATATAAACTATAAAAACATAGTGACTGTGCAAATTAATATTTGTTAAAGTACCTGAATGATGTCAATTATACTTTAATTACAAAAAGACTACCTTAATGTAGAACATAAGTGGATAATAATATATTGTAATAAAATTTGGGATACTTTTTGAACCATATCAATATAGTTGACTAGAATATGGGAATCATATTTTCTTTACAGGATGCTTTCCCCACCTCATTTCACTAATATATAGAAATCCTACAGATGTGGATAGTTTTTTAGTGAATGGTTTTATATTGATTGCAAATTAATTTTTATATTAAAAACTCCTACCATACAGAAGAAATAAGTAAAAAATGAGGAAAGAACAATCTTGCTAACCTAATATATAAACACACATACACATAACACAGAAAAATATTATATAAAAAAAAATGCTAAGATAAACCAGTTTGATTTTCATAATGTGTTTTATAAAAATAGAGTAGAAATGCTTGCTAGGAACAAAAGAATTTATAACTTGTATGTTAAAAGATTATATATAAATATGCATGTATATATACATACACATGTATACTTGTGTTTATCCATACATATATATATCAGTTCAGTAGCTCAGTTGGGTCCAACTCTTTGCAACCCCATGGACTGCAGCACACCTGGTTTCCCTGTCCATCAACAACTCCTGGAGCTTGCTCAAACTCATGTCCATGAGTTGGTGATGGACATCCAATCATCTCATCCTCTGTTGCCCTCTTCTTCTCCTGCCTTCATTCTTTCCTAGCATCAGGGTCTTTTCCAGTGAGTCAGTTCTTCACATCAGGTGGCCAAAGGATTGAAATTTTAGCTTTAGCATCAGTCCTTCCAATGAATTTTCAGGACTGATTTCCTTAAGGATTGATTGGTTGGATCTCCTTGCAGTTCAAGAGACTCTCAAGAATCTTTTCCAACACCACAGTTCAAAAGCATCAATTCTTCGGTGCTCAGCTTTCTTTATAGTCCAACTCTCACATCCATACATGACTACTGGAAAAATCATAGCTTTGATTAGATGGACCTTTGTCAGCAAAGTAATGTCTCTGTTTTTTAATATACTGTCTAGGTTGGTCATAGCTTTTCTTCCACGGAGCTTGTCTTTTAATTTCATGGCTGCAATTACCATCTGCAGTGATTCTGGAGCCCAAGAAAATAAAGTCTCTCACTGTTTCCATTGTTTCCCCATCTATTTCCATGAAGTGATAGGACCGGATGCCATAATTTTAGTTTTTCAATGTTGAGTTTTAAGCCAGCTTTTTCACTCTCCTCTTTCACTTTCATCAAGAGTCTCTTCATTTTCATCAAGAGGCTCATATATATTTGGGCTTTGCAGGTGGCACTAGAGGTACAGAACCCCCCCTGCCAATGCAAGAGACATGGGTTGATTCCTGAGTTGGGAAGACCTCCTGGGGGAGGGCATGGCAACCCACTCCATTATTATTGCCTGGAGAATCCCATGAATAAGTGTTACACTGTGAATTAAAATAGGGTAATATAGAGTATAATTGAGTGAATATTTCAGAAGGTCCAGTCAGGGAAGATGTAAGAGGATGACTGGAATATCTAATCTATATTCCATTGATAAGAGAAAGCCATAAAAGGAAAGGAGGAATGAATATTCTGGACATTTGCTGTACAAAGACACTGAAGAAGGACTAATGATGTTTTTGGTATAACAGTATCCTCAAAGTTACCTTAATTTAATCTATCATGAAGTTCATGGATATCATATTTATTAAACTCTATTATGTATATCTTAACATATATAACAAATAGATGGGGAAATAGATGGCAAATAGATGGCAAATAGATGGGGAAACAATGGAAACAGTGAGAGACTGTATTTTTTTGGGCTCCAAAATAACTACATATGGTGACTGCAGCCATGAAATTAAAAGACGCTTACTCCTTGGAAGAAAAGTTATGACCAACTAGACAGCATATTAAAAAGTAGAGACATTACTTGCCAACAAAGGTCTGTCTAGTCAAAGCTATGGTTTTTCCAGTAGTCATATATAGATATGAGAGTTGGACTATAAAGAAAGCTGAGAACCAAAGAACTGATGCTTTTGAACTCGTGTTGGAGAAGACTCTTGAGAGTCCCTTGGACTGCAAGGAGATCAAACCAGTCAATCCTAAAGGAAATCAGTCCTGAATATTCATGGGAAGGACGGATGGTGAAGCTGAAGCTCCAAAACTTAAGCCACCGGAGGCAAAGAACTGACTTATTGGAAAAGACCCTGATGTTGGGAAGGATTGAAGGTGGGAGGAGGTGGGGACAAGGTTGAGAGAATGAGATGGTTGGATGGCATCACCGACTCAATGGACATGAGTTTGAGCAAGCTCTGGGAGTTGTTGATGGACAGGGAAGCCTGACGTGTTTCAGTCCATGGGGTTGTAAAGAGTCAGGCATGACTCAGCGACTGAATTGAACTGACATATATCTTATCCTTCCAAGTATCTTGGAGGATATGTTAATAAAGTATATGTTCTTATGTTCTAGGAATATAAATATGCATTTAGCTGATGAAGTGGGACAGTCATGATTTGTCACCATTTTCTGTCTTCCTTAGACACTATAAATAACAATTGTGGGAGGAAAGGTTTTAGGGAGTAACATGTAAACTGGATGAATTCTGCTGAAGCAATTCTACAAAGGCTTTAAAAAAATTCTTGAAGTATTGCAATATAATTTTCCTGGAGCCATATCATAAAACACATACTGAAATGTTTGTATCTGCAAAAGTTAGGAAGGAGGAGATCTTTTTCTCTTTGTACTTTGAGGGGATGCTGAATCTATATCATCCTGATCTCAAAGTGGGGACTACCGCAGTGCAAGTCCCACAGAATCCTTAGGAGAGACACAGAGACTGAAGACTACTGTGCAAGATTTGAAGTATTTGACGTTTGCTTTATGCAACTATCTCACTGTTCAAATATGTGCTTTCCTTAAATTTCTGAAGTAAAATACCATATGAATTAATATAAAAATAGTGCAATGTGAAATATCAGACCTTAAGTTCAATTTATCAAAGGACCATTTTTATATAAAAATGATTCATAGTCAAGGTGTCATACAATATTTAAAAGTATCTCTCAAAGAAACAGGACTCATTTGATGTAATTAATTTTAAGTTTAGTATCTTAGGTGTTGCTGACCATAAAGAAACTTTAAGATATGGAATAGCCAAACATGAATTTAGTCTTCCTTGCCAAATGAAGCACTGATGTTCTGCCAGCCCAGCTCACAGGAAGTATGTGAAATGAACACAAAAGCAAACAGGCCTTATGCTGCCTAAGGGAAAGTCAGCAAGATGGCAGCTTCAATCATTTGGAATAATACTAAAGCCGCCTTAGGCTTTTCTCAGAATGGAAACATGTCACTATTGCTGCAATATTCCAACAAATCAGAATGCAGAGAAAAGAACACTTATGCAATCAAGTCCTGGAAGGGCACTTTACTCAACATATAAGTAGAAAATAATTATAAAGAAATTTCAGAAAAATTGTCAGTGAACTTAAATGACTCAGGGAAAAATGTTCTTTCTTTCAAAGCATGTAATAGATTTTTAAAAAGCTTACCACTTAGAAACAATTTCCTTTTACATTCTCCTGAAAGAATTATTAATGTAAAGACAAATTTTTACGAAGCAGTAAGTGAAAAGTTTGGGATTCAAGCTGCCAGTAAGAAACACTCATTCCCACTCACCCCCCCCCACCCCACCCCCGCAATATAGTACTATTACTTTGGAAGTTTGATCAAAGGGGATAAGCTTTCACAACATTTATATAGGAAGTTAAAAAATACTTCAAATATTTTGGGAACTTACCTAATCAGTATACTTTTAGCATGTGTCTAGTCATGTAGCCATCTTTGGTCAATCATCAAAAAATCAAAGGCAAATTGACATGACTCAAGCCTAACTTTAATACCGCATGATTGTGTCGTGTAAGCTTGTTTTGTGTGAGAGCTGCTGTGGTTTTAGCAGAGAGATTAACAACCGGACCTAAGCTGGCCTCCAAACCTTGCCCTGCTGATGCCTCAAGCTCTTTGAAGTCTGACCATCATACCTGGCAAAACAACAGTGGGAACTAGGATGGTGTCAGATCTAATCAAATTGTTCGCTGCAGCATAGCTAACTGTGGGCTTCACTAATTGGCCCAATTGCGGATTATACCTTTTGCTACAGATTCAGGACAATAATTTAGTTAAATGATGTTTTTTTTTCCCCCTTATCTCTTCTAATTAAGATTCCAAAGTGGGAAGAAATAGGATTAGACAGAGTCTCAAAACCGTTCCTCTTAAGGTGGTATGCACTTCTGATAGGTTCACTGTGATGTGTGAAATATATAGAGCAGAATAGTAACCCAGCTTCTGGAGATGCTGTGAAACCTGTATGATATTACTGTATGACTACATCACTTGAGAATGAAAGTGCAAATATGGAGATGGTAATAAAGTGAACATTAAACTGTGAACAGTATAAAATATTTCTACTGTTCCAGAATGTTAATTTGGGTTAACTTTTGACAAATGATTTTATCTATATGAATAGATGTCTATGTTCCACTTTGGTTTTCTTTTGCTGACTGCAGTATATTTGGGATTTGAAATACCAGTTAATACTTATGCAGGGCATCATTATCAGAAAGGTTTACCTGGACTACATGGTTCATGGTACTACAACTTAATAATGCTCCCGAGCCACACATATATGTTTGGCTATTTATTTATTTTTAAAGTTGTTTTTTTTTTTTGATGTGGACTATCTTTGAAGACTTTATTGAATTTGTTACAAAACTGCTTGTTTTATGCTTTGGTTTTCTGGCCATGAGGCATGTGGGATCTTAGCTCTCCAACTGAGGACTGAACCTGCAGCCCCTGCATTGGAAGGCGAAGTCGCATTGGAAGGCCAAGTCTTAAACACTAGACCACCAGGGAAGTCCTGCTTCTACTTTTTAAATTTTAGTGACATAACTGTGAATTGACAGATAACTATCCCTAGTCCCTACCTCTAGATATGGTAAGCATGCACTCATCTTTCTACTTCTCATTTAAAAACGAGTAAAGCTGTTAAAAAAAAAAGTAGTGGAGTAAGGAAACCTAGGATCAAAGATAGCATGCAATACTCTAAATTTTCCAAGGTTGTCATAGTGACTGACATTCTTGTAGTTTGCAAAAGCCTATGCTTTTCTAACATGTAAAAAATCTCAAAAAAATTCTACTGAATCCTATCAAGTATACTATTCTATTAATATAAAGCAAATTTATATGGATGGAAAATACTATTCTGGTCTTAATACTTATGAATAAATCTACTAAGTATGTAAAAATAACAGTTAATAAATGCCAGTTAATCAATTATTCTGTTAGAAAAAGTTCTTGGTGACTGGAGAGGTGCTGAGGTCCTGTATTCTGAATTAGGGGCAAAGTATAAGAGACAACTTTGAGTAAAGCTGATTTACTTTGATTTTCTGAACTTTTAGTATTCATTTAGTGTACAAAATACGATATTTATGATACTATTTTTGAACCAATTAAAAGGCTATATAAGTACTGTTTATCCTTATATTGAAAATTTGCAATGAACAGTATCAGTCTTTTGCTTATTTCAGCATACCCCTTAACCACACTTCCTGATGTGAACTTCAAAACACTGAATCTTAGAGCTGGAAAACAATCCCATCACCAAAGCAGAAAACATGTTTGTAATAACCTTTGTGGAGTCTGGATCTAACGTTATAACACATTATTATCATTTATATTAGAAAACTTGATTACTAAAGTGTGTTAAGATATGACCAAACTGAACAATACAAAATTAAAACAGTACAATAATATTAAACTCAGGTAAATGCTAATCTTATGATGTCATCAAATTAAATGCAGTCACATTTCAAATCCTACCAAATCTCTTAGGTACTATAATTACACCGTAATTACTAATACAGATATAAAACTGGTTAATGAGGATCCCAATGTTAGAAAAGCCTTAGAGAAAATTAGAGAAACTGAAAAACTACAAATCTAAGTAGTTATTTCAGCTTGGAAGTGAAGTTATATAACCAGCTTCTACATTTTATAGAACTTAACTGAAAAGGTAGTGTTTATAGGTCACCTGACTAGTGGAACTTACATAATATTTATAGTTGCATTATTTGGGCTATTCTTTAAACTCTACAATTTATCTGCATTACATATATTTCAGCAAAGACTTGATACCTACTAAGTCTATGACTATTCTTAGTTTGGGGATAGATAAATACAAAGATGAAAAGGACATAGTTTCTATATATCTAGTCTATTGTTATACCTTTTAAAGTCTTTTCATATAAAATATTTAATCACAATATAGAAAATATAATAAGCCAGAATACTGCCAGGTATGCAATAAAGGCTTAACAAATGCTAACTATGAGTGAATGGAGCTATGGTAAGGTCAAGAAATAAATAGTATATTATGGTTAATCAAATATGCTCATCATATTTGCTAGAGAATTACTATGTATGATTTACAAAGATTATCAACATTCAGAGAACTGGAAAGCTTTTTCTTTTAACCTGAAGCCATGTTGAATCGACTTTAAACTTTCTCTTTTACTTATTCAGAATGCATCCCAGGATTTCAGGGTCGTTCCTATAGACATGATTCTGCTGTTGTTTTGGTAGGGGGGGCTAATTTATACAACTTTATAATTGACAAATACTAAGTATCAGTAAAAATTTACTGTGATTAGACAAATGCTCCAACCTGAATCTGGACAAATACCAATACATGCTCCGAAAAGGAAGAAATATACTTTCGCCTTCTCCAAATCACTCAAAGAAATTAGAGATTACTGATTAAAGTTGCTCTACCTATTAGAGGCCCTGGGTAGCTGTTATAAAAACATATTCAGTTTTCATACGTAAAAAAGGCAATGATTTAATAAATCAAAGAAAAGGGATGCTAAAAATAGGCATGAGGGTTTTTACTTGTTTCTTCTGTCCCTAATTTCCACTTGTGCCACCTTTTGAGACCATGTTACTCACAGTAAATTCCAACATGTAACAAATCTACCTGCCTGGAATCAGAACTAAGTTATTTTTGCTTTACCTGCTAAAACCAACTTTCCTTCTGAAAGTAAGAAATGGATTCAATGTCTGGCACATTAGAGCCTCAAACTTTACACACTATTGTAGTGTACATCTCCTCATTTTTTAAATATTGAGGCAGATTTAAAAGATATTTATTTGTTGAGCATATTAAAACACTGTCACTTGATAAAGGAATCTTTCCAGCACCTGGCAGATTTCCTACCTGTTTCCGTATGTATTTTATAACATATAATTTAGTGCTATATTTAAAGCACCAAATCTTTTTGTGAAGTATATGATTTTATCCTATATGTATGTACTTTTGTTAGCTTTGATTCTTTAATTGTATTTTTTCTACTTACTAAATTGAATGCTATGGCATAAACAAATAAGTTATTTAGAATATGTTTCACTTTTATTTCTATACTTAAGAAAAAACCATATTCATTAGGTTATAAGCCCAAAAGGTAAAGGATTTGGTCAACTGTACTGAGTATTAACTTTAAAAAGAACCACCACCTACTTGTGTTTCGTTTTCAAATACTGGTTCCAAATCATAGGGTGACCAATTATATTGGTTCCCTTAGTTTAGAATAGTGGGAAGAGAGAGTAATGGAAGAGAAACCTAGATCTTTTATCAGCTCCAGTGGCAACATATAGTCACTATGAGAACCTAAAGTTATTCAAAGGAGCGGTCCCACTTGATATTATATAAGTCCTTTATCACTAATGAAAAAAGACCCAGTTGTGTGTGTGTGTGTGTGAGAGAGAGAGAGAGAGAGAGAGAGAGAGAGTAAGCATTCATATTTTTATGAATTCATATTACTGTGCTAACCATTTTCTCAGGGTTCAATATTTTTTTCACTAGGGATTCTTGTTGCTTAGTTTGTATGGTGACAGGCATGATACCTTAGACCTGGTTATCAGAATACTCATCTTGGGAGAAAGGTGCCACATGGAGAAAAAAATCTTACATCTTTCATTAAATACATAAATTCAACCTAAAAGAAAATGAGGAGGCATGCGTTCCTCGTGATGCTAACAACTGTTAACTTTATCTCTCTAAAAGTGTTGGCAGTATTATGGTAAATTACTCTACATTCCATCAGAAAAACTGAAGCAATATTGAACAATTACAGTGTTGGGTTCCATTTCAATGGTTCCTTTCGAGAACTACGGCAAATTAGCTCAAGAATCACTATTTCTACACTCTCCTTCTTTTGGCTTTAAGTGGCTTTTGAAGGGAGTATCCCCAGATGAGAAACTTCCAACACTCCTGCAGAGATGACCTGCTTGAAGAACTGGCTGCCTGATTAACTATTAACTGCTCTCAATAGGATTAGATAATTAAGGACATTGATGACCATTAATTAGGAGGAGGGCACATTAATTTGTCACTGGATAGGGCCCTTACAATGATTTATAGGTTAGTGCTACTTGCAAATGTGAAGGGAAAGAGAAAAAGAGAGAGAACCATTAAGTTACCTTATCAAGTGGCCAGCTAAAGAGGGCAGAGGGTCAAAAAAGGGCCAGAATGGTCACTTAAGGGTGAAGTCCC
The DNA here is from genome assembly GCF_029378745.1 of Bos indicus. Lineage (NCBI taxonomy): Eukaryota > Metazoa > Chordata > Mammalia > Artiodactyla > Bovidae > Bos > Bos indicus. The sequence continues at coordinate 62,903,983 of NC_091774.1, read as the reverse complement.
AAACACCAAAGCAGTGCCAAGCCACATTGACCATCATTTGGTGATGAAGTTAAAAATATGCTAATTTATTGGTGGCAATTCTCTCTTTTTATGGTTTCAAGCAGTTAAGACAAGTGGCCTGCTTAAGAGCTTTTCATTTGAAAAGAGATTAAACAAAATGGTTTGTCAAGGCTGCTTGGCTGTTTTATGTCTTTGTTAAAAAAAAAAAAATGCACCGACTATACTGATAACTATCACATCACCCAAAAGCCATCTCTCTCTCTCTCTCTTCTGAGCATTTATTTCGTTAATAAATACATCAATTTAATTGCTTAATAGTGCTGTGTTCATTTGCTCTTTAGCAAGATTAAGTTGAAATAAATCTTTTGTACTACTACTTTCTGTCACTATTGCTGGCATAAAAGTCACAAAAATGTTTAAGTTTCTGTAGAAATTTACTTAAAGACACTAGTGTAAATTATACTTTGTTTTATTCAGCACAGAAAGCAGAATGGTGATTTCACGAATAGTAAAGAAACCTGCTTTTAGAATGTAGATAAGAATCCTCTATTCTTTGGCATACACAATTGTGGGTATCATTCACATTCCACACATAAATAAGCACAGCTCATTAACATTTAATTAAATATGCTTTTGAATGCCTTGGAAATATGCATATCATACTTACCATGTAAGTTTGGAGCTTACTTTTTAACAGACATTTAAAAGAAAATCATTTTTGCTGTACTCTTCTGATATACCATTAGAATAAAAGATAAAAAAGAATGTCTAAAATAAATTATTCTGTTACAGCCAAAGAACAGCAAAAGCATGAAATATCTCCTATGAACTGCATTAAAGTAAAAAAAAAAAAAAGAGAGAGAGAGACTTTTACCTCAAGACTGTGAACTCAAACATAAAAATTCTCTCTTACCTCAATGGTGAATAGCTTCTTTTTTAATTTAAAAGCTAAGTCTTTGACATCTGATATATCATAAATCAAGTTATTAAGCCGAGGAATCTGCCGTATATGAATAAGACCTTGTGGAAAGGAAATGAAAAGAAAAAAAATTCAAACACGCTGCCATTGGATGCATAAATTAAAGAGTCTTACAGCAGAATTCTGTAAATTTACACACAAGCATCCTCCCCCTTTTAAAACTGGAGCTTACTACCAGGAGCAATGAAGCAAATGGTGTGATTATACTCAAGTAATCAGGCAGAATAAGATAAACAGAAATCCTTGTGCGAGGAAAACTAATTGCACTTTGGTACAGAAGTACAGATGTAAAGAGGGATCTTAATACTTGTCAAAACTACAGCTGGCTTGTGTGTGATTTTCTCTTGTATTTACAGTAAGCAAATATGGCTATCACCTTGCGTGCTGCCCACGGCACCACTGAGTGATCTTTATTTTATTAAATGCACCAGTAAGCAGCCAGCAAAACAAGGCTTATGGGTTACTGATAATCAGTGAAGCACTAATGAAAAGTATTTCATTTTATTCACCTTATTAATGACTTGAACAAACCACTGAAGAAAACTACATTTCAGAGCACACTCTAGGATCAAACATTAACCCCCACGCCATCCCAAGACACTCATTTCTGTGGCATGTCAGACCTTTATGGAGCTGTTATAAGCTTTGTAACAGTGCTAGGTAAACCGTGAGCTTTGGCCTCTTGTCAGTAGAAACACTTGCTAATTTTTTCTGACAAGGGCACTGGATGGTTTTGTGCAGCTTAATGCAGTTTCTGACTAAACTCAGGGTCATTTGCCACAGATGAAGACATGGAAGACTCTTCAGTGCATCTCTCTGCCTGACTCACCCCATATTTAAAAATCACCATTCCAAAGACATTGATCCCTCAACATTAAGAAGAAGGCAAAGCCACATTTGAACAAATTAGATAAATCTTATTTATGTAACTGCTTCACTAGTACAATATATAGTTTTTTGTGTGTATGTATTTGGATGCTTAATAATGTATTATTGTTAGTTTAAAAAAGGTCAACCTCCATTAGAAATGGCCTCTTCAAAAATATCACTAAAATATCTGACAATTTTTTAAACTTAAGAAAAATGCAAAAACTGTTATTAAGAAGATAGCTTTTACATACAAATTAAAAATATCCCACATGGAGCTTTTTAATAAAATATATTAGAAATAATCACACCATACATTTGCACATTTCTCATTTTAACCTTGCAAGTGTTTGTTTAGCTAACTATTAAATCAGGAGGCTTTACAGAGTGTATCAGTGATTGTCAGGTCCTTCTTATTAACAGAAACTTTACTCATCATCAGAACCACCCACTCATCTGTGGGAAAAAAAATGATCAGTCCAGAGAGTACAGTACAAAAAATTAAAGCTTTTCAATCCTTGAAATGTTTCAATCAAAATAATATTTTTTGAATATAAAATATCATTTATATTATACTAAACCTATAAACTCCTAGTACTTATAAATGATATTCAGATATAACTTATATAGGTAATGTTTAACTTGAGTTGTTTTAAAAGAAAATGTAAATAATAAAGTATTTTATCCAGTTATAAGATACTTAAGTCCTGGAGCTATAAAGTGCAGCATGGTGACTATACAATACCATATCATATACTTAAAAGTTTCCAAAAGAGTAAATCTTAAAATTCTCATTAATAGAGAAAAACAGGTGTAACTATGTGTGGTAATGGATGTTAACTAAAATTATTGTGGTAATTTCTCAGTATATACAGAATATTATGCTCTATATCTAAAACTAATACAGTATTATACATCAATTACAGCTTAATATAAATTTTAGAAAAAGAAAGGGAAATAGTTTAATCTGAATAGTTCTCTATCAAAGCAAACAATAACACGGTAAATGAATAATATACAGAGAGTTAATCTGGGCTGATACCAAACGCACTCTTATGCAATGATCATGAGGTAAATTACTTTACATACTTTGTGTTCATAGTTTATATTTTCTAGCCTTTTAAAAAATATTTGACTATTAGATCGTGCTATTTCATTATTTTTTAGAAAGTTTTATGTCAACTCTTCAAAGCACTGGTGGTTATAAGTATACTTTTTTATTTGATAGACTCTAGAAATTGCCACAGTCCTATGATCACAATCTTACATGATCTTGTAGCAGGCTTCAAATAAGGTATTCAGTCTTTAGACTAAGGTTTCCATGCAAGTTAGCAGTTCCACAATAATAATAGAAATAATTAGTATTTACTCAGAAAAAGGAAACAGGTAAAAATCTATTATTTATCACACTCGATTCTTGCCTGGAAAATCCCATGGACGGAGGAGCCTGGTTGGCTACTGTCCATGGGGTCGCAAAGAGTTGGACACAACTGAGCAACTTCACTTCACTTAAAATATTCAGTTTCGAGCTCAGATAAGAATAACTACTAAACTTATCCTATTTCAACAGTTCTATATAGAAACTTTTATTTAAAAAAAAATCCCCAAATTAACCAAATGACTAAAACATTATTAATAGCTTCAAAAAATAAAAGTAAAAAGCCTGGTTAATTGACCAGTGTTTATACTAGGGTAGTAATACTTTAAAATTTGCTTATAACTCCAGCAACAAAATGAACAAAGTCCAAATATAATAAAAGATGTTCACTTTCTGAAAATGTGATTGACTGGGACTTTTAAACTATAATATTGTATGAATTTTATTTATCATACAGGTAAGCTTTGTAAAGTATAAACCACTATACATAGCTGTTATTATAATTAATATAATATTTATTTCTAATATGGCTAATAAGTATGACTGATTTCATAGCAACTTTAGGTACAAAATGTACCTCTGACTGAGCCATGCCTTAGTACCTGGGTTTGACACTTTTCAAATAGTTACCATGGTTCATAGAGTTAATGTAGCTTGGTGACAAACTGCCATAAAAAACTGGCCAGGAAGGAAAAACATTTAACAGATTTATTATAAAATAAAATACATGTTACATGATGGTAGGTATTTGTCAAGATTCTTCCAGGCAACAAGAACAGGCCCCTTTCACTCTTAAAGGTGTTGCTTACCATGATAATCCTTATATAACGGGTTGGTTTCTTTCTCAGAACCAATAAATGATTCCAGACCAACTACTGTATCTGACAAGTTTGTAACACGAGCAATAACTGCTTTATTCTGTAAAACAAGGAAACAAAACACTCATGTTATATTTAAAATATAGCATCTAGACAGTGTCATTATGCCATCTCAATGACAAATTGTAGAGAACACATACTATCAACATAGAGAAATAAAAGTTAAAGCTACCACGGGCAGGAAACTGGATGAAAAATAAGCCCTTAATTGAAAATTCCAGCCCATCAAGGTATGCTATTCTAATTTGAAGAGCTGAGGGGGTGTGCCTTAGTTTTTGTAGAAAACGTTAAGTACTTTTTCTCTTAAGAGGCAAAGCTACCTTTATTTTCATATGCAATTATTTTTCAAATTATCCACTGTCCATTGAAAAATCTGATAAACACTAGGATTCAGAAGCAGTATACAGTAAGTAGAATATGGAAGACAAGGTCCCACTATCATCTGTCAGCTGGGACCAGGTCCCAGCCCTGTAACAGCTGAGGTCCTCTGTTATCATATTAGAAACATGGGAGGGTCTGCAGCTAGGAGTCTGCAGCATGACTAGCTCTGGAGTCTTCATTCTTTCTTTCCAGATGCTGCTATTTGGCTCTGGGTTAATAATAAAGGCAAAGAAAAGGTGCTAGACGACCAGCACTAGACTAGGAGCCCCCCATTTCTTCCCAACACTATCAGACCTGAACCAAAAGTACTGCTGACAATGTATTATAAAACATAGTGTATATAATGTACATTATGTACACAATGTATATAATGTAATATAAAAATACATCACATTTTAAATATCGATAGTTCTAAAATACCCAGAATTTCAAGGCTATAACAAATTTAACAATTAAAAGTATAACCATTTAATATTCTTCAGGTTTTCTTGAATTATTTTATTTAAAAAAATTCAGTCTGCCTTATAACCCTTGACAGGGTGATAGGTTAGTAAATTATTTTAAAGGTTATAACATCTTAGACAAATGTTTGATCTGGAGACCTAGATAAGTTGAAAAAAATTATTGCTTACAAAATTTTGATAACTTTGAAACTCCTATTTTACACACTGGTAATGTCTACCATTTAAAAACTAATCTTCTGAAGAAGGATGGGAAATGTAAAACAGTAGGGACAACTTACAGTCTGATACTATATCCCTGTAGAAGAAAAGTCCAGATATAATCATACGTTCACTTTCTGAAAATGTGATTGACTATTGAGCTTATGGGTATTCCCCTGTTTCTTAAGTCCTCTTAATAAATACTGTATAAGAATAAAAAATAAAAGAGGGCTGGTCAATATGACCTGGTTTGAAATACACAGTAATCTGTCACTAAATATTATGCTAAAGTGACTAGTTAACTCACATCTAGGGCAGTACTTTGAAACTCCTCTGTAGGTAGAAATGTATATTATAAAAAGAATATCATAGCCTTTGAATTAGAACTTTTAAAAGGAAGCAGCAAAAATAATTATCCTTAATTGTCTTTAATAGTTTCAATCACAGGGGCACCAAGTATAGAAAAACAAACATCATTTGGAAATGCCTATTTTTTTTCAAGGCAATTTTTCATTCAATGGTGAGAAAATAATCCAGATTGATCCCTTACTTTCAGTTCTATGCCACAGGGGATGGTCCTACTCCAGGAATAACAGGGGTTTCAGAGGCCATAAACACACTCCTCTCAATATTTCTTTAGCCAAAGACCATTATATCAAACTCATCCAGGTTGGGTTTCAGCCAGTTATTCTTCACCCAAACAAAAATGTCTGCCAGACATTCCAACAGCTGGGAGACAGTTCACAATGAGTCAACTTGAAAATGATTCATTGTGCTGAGTACTGAACAATGTTGGGGTGGGGGTGGGGTAAGGCTGAGTTGGTTGTAGAGGGTGAGAACAAGAGGGAGAAGAATAACCATGTGGTTCTCCCATTAAGAAGGATCTTAGATAACAACCAGCAGACTCTTATCATTTCATTTTTAGGATAAACTCAACTGGGAAGAGTACTCCTGTCATGGACCCTCAGATGAACAAGCACTTATAAAGGCTACTGACAATATTTCTTAATCAAAAAGGTCAGATTTCCTTTTATCTATACTAGAAGACTAAGCCTTTGTATCTAAATAGCTGAAGCTAAAATTATAAAAGTCAATTTCTGTTGGAATTCAACTATTAGGATTTCAGTTATATAAACTAGGGCTTTCTTAATGATATGAATAATAGAAATTGTAAGGTTTAAGGATGGATTTAGTCTTCCATGCTAGTAGGATATAAGCAAGGTCCTGCATATTTAAGTGGTCAACTTGACATCTGTTTATTTCAAAGAGGATTTCTTTCCTTACTTTAACCTTAAAATTTACTAAATAAACTACTTCTCCTGTAATATCTGTCTACATTGTAAGTCTTTTAAAGAAATTTTGTGGGGGGTTAAAACAATCAATTGTCTACTTTGCAGAGGAAAACTAATGAATTAATATAAAATATACAGATAGCCTAGATTTTAAAATCTCAGAAACTCATTCATGTATTTCATTTATTACGCGTCTAAGTTCCGTAGATTTACATCAGTTAAAAACTACAAATTAAATTCTATCTTAAAAGCTTCTATGAAGTATGAGAACAAGAATAAACTTTTTAATATTACCATAAAATAAGTTACATTTAACAGTGACTTTACTGCTTTCTGCACAGCAATTTTGGAAAACAGTTTATGTAATGTGGCAAACAAGATTAATTGTGAAAGTTCTATAGAATTTGAAAAATGTCTATAAAATAAAAAGCACAAGAAATTACATGAAAATAACATCTAAGTTTCTGAATGAGATAAAACTTAATTATAAACTCATTTCAGTCTTCCAGTTATTTGGAAGAGCATAAAAGATATTTGAGCATGTAAATGTACTTACTTTTCAAAAGTTCAAATAGTGCTGAGCTACTTCTTTACCTCCAAGGCTCACAGGGAGGGTGGTATATTGATGTAATCCTATCTTAAAACTACTCTCGTCAAAAGGTCTTTCAAATCATAGCATGAATACTAAATGGTCTTTTAGATAAAGGTGGGTAAATTTATTTAAAAGAATCTAAAATCAACTGCTTTTAAAAACCCTTAAAAGCATAATAATCACAATTCACTTTAGGAAGAACACATTATGGATAATAAATTGCCTTATTATAACCCGAAACATTCAGACAGCTTTAGCATAATGATTTTAGCAGAGATCTTGAAACTGGAACTTCTATATTCTCATCTTAAAAGATTCTAAGTGTTTTTATGTTATTAGCTAAGATGTGAAACCTTTTTGGTCTATAGTATATGTATATATCTAGAAATGGAGAAGTAAAGGTATTTGTGCATCCATTACTTAGACATAAATTTTGAATAATTTTTGTATTAATTTTGAAGTTAATACAATATAGTTGCCAGTAAGGAACATCTGAAGAAGGATATTTGGAACTCAGAAGTATGAGTAAATTAATTGCTACACTGCATGCATGGCATAATGATATCACCCACATATATACAATGATACTGCCACCCCTCCTACTTGCCCATCTGGATGAGAAAATCTAGGATGACTCAAAAATCTTTCTTACACTAGACAAATCTCCCCTTCAGTCCTGGGTGAAAGTTGTCAGCTCTGGATAGTAGCCAAGACATGACTAGGAGGGAAGCCAGAAGAGAAGAGAGCCAGGGTCCAGGAGTTTTAAGACTTTGCTGGCAATCTCAAATAGCATTGTGTTAAGTTACAAAAAAGGTTCTTAAAACTTTCTGTTGCAATGCAATTTCTTAATTACGGAAATCTAAATTATGTCAAATGATGTTGCAGATAAAAAAGGCACGTCAGAATGCCCAGTTGACTACCTTCTTACTCCAGTTTTAACTTCACAGAAAAACTTCACAGAGTTTTTGTTTTGACTGTTTCTTGTTTGGTTTTATAGAATGTTTCCTATTTGCTTGTATAGAATGGGAACCTCTTTTTATTAGGAATCGCCAAATCCATTAAATGGATTTTAAATAAAGGAAGGTTAGTTTAATGCTCTTTTCCAATTCAAAGCTCATAAAATCAAAATCATGAACTTTGTTTTAAGAAATAAAAATTCAACTACTGCCATCAAAAGCTCCCTTCATTTTCTAATAAAAATACTTGAGATACTTATTCAGAGTAACTAAGTAACAGTCAGACTATATCAAACCCTAAGTGTTTCCCTCCTCACTGGGACCTAATTACCTCAGCAACATAAAAGAGACAGTTTGCACCAATACAAAATATACTTCCAGGAAAGATTTTAACAAGAAAGGTAAAAAGTAATTAACCAATCACTTAATTATCAAGAAGCCTGAAAGGAATAAACCAACTGACATAAAGTATTTATGCAATGCCTCAAATTAGAATAAGTTCTTGGGTTACTCAAATGAGAAAGAGAGAAAGCACACCGTATGAAGGACAGAGCTCCACTCAAGTACGGCACACATCAGGTTTGGGACTACAACAGCACTATTAAGTTAATAGTGAAGTTAAAATAGAAATATTTATGCTACTTTATGTTTCACCCTACCACGTGACATGATGTGTGTGTCTACTGTGGGGAGGGAATCACCACAAGAAAAGCAAGTATTTTACTTAACAGCTCAAGTTATAATAACATATCCTGAAAAACGATATTAGAAACACAATCATACTACAACTCATAACATCTTCTTGGTCATGTAATAAAAAAAAAACAAGCTTGAATGAAAGGATAAACCTAGGGATATTTAATGAGGTATTTGTTTTCCCATGCTTATTAAGTTCTCCATTCAACTGAAATCAAACTTATGAAATAATAAAATCAAAACAGTTACACAGTTTGTAGCTTCTTACATGCCTTCCCTCACCTTCCCCAGACTTGCCACTTACTTCTATGGATTAGATTATTATTTGATTAAAAAAAAATTGAAAGTGGGGAAATAGTCATATTCATAATTATTTTGAGTTTAAGAAAGAATATAATTTTATTAAAAAGTATGCTAATATATAATATTAATATATTAGTAAGGGTATTAAATTAAGCTTTTATAGATTTAATACTGAACTTTACTCAAAGTCACAATTTTAAAATATGGAGGAGCTTTTGTAAATTAAAACATTATAACTGCCAACATTTTTTTGGTTGTACTGTATACCAATATTCATGTAGGGAAATCATAAAACAAACATATTTTGGCTCCTTTTTCTAATGCTTAAAACATGTCCACAAAGTAGCCTACCTCAAGGGCAAAAGAAACTGCTGAGTATGATGCCAAATTTTACTAAGATTAAGCAATGGAGCCGTATTTTGTATATTTTCTATGTGATCAAATACTAATATTCTAAATTTTGGTGTGAAATTGCTGGCTTAAAACTGAAGCATTTTTAAAATAACACATGATGTTATTTTCAGAAGTATTATTTACATGTACACTGGTCTCAAATACTACACGCTTTTGCAGAACATTTTTTTACATCAGTTTTATTTTTTAGTATGCTATTATTAAACATTAAAAAACTTATGCATTCTGAAAACCCTTATAAATGGACTGAACAAAACACTGTAATGAATAGCCTGAACAGTTAATGGCACAATACTAAAAATTAATTTTAGTTTTAATAAACTATATATCTAGTTTCATATTATAGAAATTATTCACATGGAAATTTGCTTGTTTTGTTAAATCTTTTATGAGTAACTTCCTATATCAGAAATTTTTTGCTCACTGCTTTACACATGAAACCCTTAAAATGCAATTCGCGGATGTCCAAAAGCTCACACCCTGCCTGGAAAAACAATTGCTGATATCCAAATATCAAACAGAGCCTCCAGCTGATGTGTGGGATGCAGTGGTAGGTTAAAGATACTAAAGTTTAAAATCAGCTTAGAATAATCCCATATTGAGTATAAAATTATAGCCTGTCATCAGGAACAGACTGACAGAGCCAGGTCCAGATGGGAGACTGGCTGGGAAAAAAGCTGAGGCAGGTGGGAAAGTGATGGGAACCTGACGGAAGACAGGACTACTCCCTCTGCTGGCAAGGTTCTCACCTGCTTGAATTTGTAACTAATGACTAGCTTTCCTTTAATTATTTAAGATAAAACCAATAAATTATGTAAGGTGTGTCTTTTTTTTAGTTGGCTGTTTTGTATTTGCACATTTTCAAACTCATGGTATCCTATCTTTTTCACCAGATTAATTTCCCAGAGATGTAAGGATCCAATGTTTCACCAGGAGGTCCAATTATTTACCTTATAATTTAATTGCAATATAAGCATAAACAAATATAGCACTGCCTTTATAGTCCATCTTTAAAAATTAAAAATGCACTTGATTTATGTTTATTGACATATAAACCTTCTGGAAGGAAAAAAAATTTCTTGGGCTACAGACTTCACAATCTCTTTCTCAGGCACTGCATAATGCCCTGTAATGAAATAATATAGAAATGAACCATATAAATCAACTATACAGGGAACAAGGAAACAGCATGTCACAGCAAAACAGCATAGATGTACAGCGCCAAACCTATCTGATAATCTAATGATCTGAGTTTACAGATATTATGTACTAATATGTTAAGAAATTAAGAACTAATGTTTACACAAAAATTTTGTTAAATTTTACAGAAAAATTATTCAATGTTTGATTTTCAATGTAAGTTAATAGCTGCAGCAAAAACATTTAGTAAAAATCTGTTCTAAGATTTTGGCCTACAACCAGAAGCTCCCAGAACAGGAGGGATCAGCTTTTTCACCCACTGTTCTCATCTGAATCCTGGCTTAAAAGCTATTCCAGCTCCCAGCTTTCCAGAAGGCTCCATCCCAGGAATCCCTGCCTGCCATTTGGTTTGCTGATTTTAATCTCTCAGGACTTTCTTACAGTGGCTCTACTATGCTGAACTGGCACTTGCTTCTAGAAGTGAGTTATTATTAAACCTGTAGGTCAATTGTGGCACTAACAACTCTTTGGAAGCTTTCAGCCACAGTGTACAATTTGCTAGTCTAATTAAATATTAATTCTAAGTGTTACATTTTGTGGCTAAGAGCTTTTATTTTCCATCATCAACCGGGAAGAGAGAGAGGTTACAAGGCTAATTTAATCTCTCCCCCTATCCTCCCCAACATTAAAGATTAACTACATAGGGTGTGAAAACATTATTAAAGAAGCAGGAACTCTTTATATAGTAATAATAATGCAATTAATAGCAAAGGGCTAAAATATAATGTTTAGGATATAATATATGACCTGGTACTTAAACAGCTTTAAATTATAATTCATTACAAGCATGTTTTGTCTCAGTATTAAGAACTAAGTAGCACCCTTCTTTTGAAGACAGTAATCTTTCTTTAAGGGAAGGTATGCATGCAAGTATATAAGTAGGAATAATTCAAGACTTGCATTTTCTTACAGGTATTTTTCAGAAAGCTTGTAACACTAAAGATAAAAAGCTTAGTATTAGTAATTCTATTTGTAAAATAAATACAAAATTAAATAAAGTTATATTTCTTTTCTGTATACAAAAAAAAGTGATGTAGTAGAGTAGACTCTATAATAAAAATAATGTTAAGGACCCTTCCCTTTTTTCCCTTCTACTATGTTCAAGGAGAAAAAATGCAGAGTCCCTTTCCGATTCTGCGCCCAGAACAGTTGTGTCCACGCCTGGACACTGGGCATTATAAAGACTATGCAGTCCAGCAGCCAAAGATTCCATATGCCTGAACAGATGACTCAATCTCCATACTGTGATGAGATATTTCACTATTTCTATCATTGATATATTTGAAAATTTTGACTCTAAATAATACTTTAATGACCATCACCACTATAAGGTACTATGGTATGAGTTGTTATATGAACCAAAACTTCATAAAGCAATTTTAGGCAAAGCAAAAAAAGTCTTTAAAACCAAAATTATTTTTCATTATATGCCTTATTGAATATGCTTTGGTTAATTATAATAAGAGGTTTCTAAATGTTTTTTTCTTTTGAAGATACGTATGGATCTTACTGAGAATTTTAAGTATGCTGTCCTTATTTAATATGCATATTGATATTAAGACCAAATGGCAGATACATTGCTCCTAATTCTCTATATAGACAGAAACTTATAAGCAATTTGGAGATTATCTGTGTAAAAACTTTCAAATATCCTTGACCAAGAAAGTAAATCAGATATATATGTATAATGAATACAAGCTAAGATTTGATTTAAAATTTAATCAGATACTATATTGTGCAATATAAAATATAAGCTATAAAAATCTGTAAATCCAAGTGTATAGGAGTATAGCTGAAACACAGTTCTGTTATTTGTTATTGTAAAAAAAATAACAGACTCTGCTTACAACCCAACCAAACTTGTATGAAGCTACAAAATTTTCAAAGACTGGAATTTGACACATATGATGTAAAATTAAAATGATTTTAACATGATTCATTTCACTTTTAAAAATTATTTCTATTTAAACTTTTAAAAATATTTATTTCTTACAAACTATATCAGATTAGTTGAGAAGGTCTAGAAAAATAAAGGCAGATTCTTAGTTGAGAGTATGAAAATTTGTTACCCAGAAAATCTGACTTTATCCTTTAGTAATTGATAGTCATGATCAAGAGATTAAATCTGTAATTTTCATCCTTAATATTTGTTATGCCTTTCTATTATGATGCTCATAGCAACAATTACATAAAAATATTTTCAAAATGTTATATTTTTAAACTCACAAGAGTCTGTTATTCCTTTACCATACAATTATTCTTAGTTTGTTTTAAGAATAAAAGATTTCACACTGAGAGAAATTCACAAGGTTACTGGAGTTCACATTTCATAATCCCGTATTAGTAGTTAGTTCCAAAGTTGTCCATTGCTTGACTTAGAGTTTAGTTGCTAAAATACTCAGCATGAACACAAAAGTTTATGGATGTGAAAATGTCTGTTCTGAATTTCTCTACACTGCAACATACTGGATGATTCACTTCAGTGAGTTCAAAGTTTTTAATATATTAATATTAAAGAAGATATATTTGAAATTATATCAGTTAAAATAACACACTAAATAAAACTCCACTCAATTTTTAAGAGATATATAAAAAGGGCCTTGCTTCCTGCTTTTCTTCAGAAAATGAATTTTCCTCAAGCAAACTAATGTCAGTGATAGGTTTCTGCAGTGACATAGCTGGAGGTGGGGTAGGGGGAGGGAAATTCCACAGATCAAACTGCTGGAAAATAGTGGCTATATGATAGAAACTGAATAGTCTATTATTGACCAAGTGCCAATGATGACCAATAAAAATATATTACAGGCCAGTTTCAAACCTGAAATCTGCTCTGAATAAATGAAGGTTTAAGTAGTTTACCAACTAATGATCAATAGCAAATACATTAAATACTTGCAATACTAAGAATTATGGCAGAATGAGAAAATCTTACTTCATATTTTATCATCAGTAATGTCAAGGAAGTTTCCATTCCTGCATTATTATAGTTAAGGAGAAATTTATTGGGTTGTTTATATTTAAAAATTCCTTGGAAGTGTAGATTGTGACAGCTTGAACAGATTAGCAGTGATGAAAAGTAAATTTTCTTTTTGAAAGGAAAGCTGTGAGAAAGGTATAGAAAAATAACCTTTCCTATTTTAATTACAACTGTAAGTGCTTTGATATTTATTTCCTGACAGTTTCAGGTAAAAGTAATTTCAATCAATAAAAAACATAACTCAAGAACAACCTGTCACAGATTGTGAAAATAAAATGCATAAGCTAGGGGAAATTTATTTTCTTTTCACATCATCAGTATAGTCATAATAAGGCATGAACCTAAGTTTCTATCTCCGAAAAGAATAAATGTTATTGGTCACCATTTTTCTTAAGCAGAACTGTCACTGGGAAATAAAAATAATATTAATTTAAAAGGCACAAAATATTTGTATAATTTGGAAATGGATAACAAATTTCGCTACTAGTAAGCCAGTTCTCATTTATAATAAGACCAGAAAACCTTACAGTTCTGTATCTTGCCAGATATGGAAATCAAACAGTATTCTACTGTAACAGCTTCAAAGTTATCACTGTGTTAAAAAAAAAAAAAAACCTCATTAAAAAATTTCGAATGGTGTACAAACATTTGTGTTTCTACCAGTAAATGGGGAAAAAAAAAACAGCAGAATGTTCAATGTAGCTGAAATATAACAACCTATAATATGGAAATTTATACTTAAGTTTGTCAAAGATGAAATAATATTCTCTTACTTAAGATAACAGGAAGGAAGAGTTTCAAGGTAGGGTTTTAATTACTTCTCTTAGATGTAACCTTTCCTCTTTCTTTTTCAATCCACGACAACCTTCACTCGACAACAGAGTTTTGAACAGTTGAGTTGTGAGAATGTGAGCAGCTGCTGTTATTATAACTAAAGGTCTGTCTACGGCTTGAGTCTGAGAGACCACATGTTCGGCTGTCCTCTCATCTCGCCATCCTCACCAATTAACTATTAACATGGAGGGCTGTACACATGCTCTTGGGGGCTCTTTAACAGGCTTCTTGGCGAGTGGAACAACTACACAGCAGGGATCTGGGAACTGGGTAATGCTGGAATATAGGGGAGCCGTCCGTAGTTTCCCTCCTTCTAATGACACTTTACTCCACAGTCCAGCATATAACAAAGTCTGTGTTTAACTTGGCCATTTTCACATACATTTTTAATAAAGTGTCTTTGGGTAGATAATAAAACTGTATTCTAGCAAGACACAATATGAATAATAACACCACTTACAGGGAAAACTGTTTGGGACTATACATGTATATATATTTTAAGTCAATCATACTATATTTGATGAATAATTTTAGTGTTTTCACCTAACAGATATTTAGAATTTATTTTTACGCATTTGTTTCAATGTATGCTTGTTATTTCCTGTGCTGTGATGAAAATAATCTTTAACCCAAAGGAAATAGACTATATCAAGGTCAAAGTTGTGAGGCTGAACACAAAATAGTTCAAATACAATTCTTTTTCACTCTACTTGCAAAAGTCTTATTATAACAATGTTAAAATCAGTTTTGAATCTGTGTCATTATTTTCCCTATTTTAACTTTTTCCCCTCTTTGTAATTTCCTTAACTATGTGTTCCTTCTCGACAATGAAATTAAACACGGGAAGCATGCCAGAAGTACAATAAAGGGTAACTAATCATTACTGTACAAGTCTGACAGAATGCTAATAACCAAAGTAAGAACACTGATTGGCTGTTTTTCCAGTCTAAGAGGAATAGATATTTTATGTATTTTTAATCTAGTGTTACTTAATGTAACATATTCAAATAAAGGTGTCACAATTCTATTACCTATAGGTGTTTAATTATATGACACTATTTCCAAGGATATCAAACTGCATTTCTATTTCTTGCAAAAATCCACTTTACTGTCAAATATCCAGCTCAAGCATCCAAAACACATACATATACGAGTCGTCTGCTCCATCCATCCTATCTTTCACATTGAAAAAAATTCCAGGAGGATGGGACCTTGCTTGTTTTATTCACTACTGTATCCCCATGGATGCCTAGAATAGTACCTGCAATAAATATTTGTTGACTGAATAAGCTAAATTATTCAATCACCATTTAAAGTTTGACTTATTAGAGTCTTCAGGGGTGGCACTGGTCATAATTGAGAGGAAGCTACTGTATGATGTTAAAAAGAGTCATGTTACAACAAGGGGATGTTACTAAGACTTCAATGGCCGTTTGACTTCAGCCATGCTTTCTAACCTGTCTTGCCTGTGAGAAGATCTTGTCTATGTCATTCATGAAAAGAGGCAGAAAGCTGAAGACATCTGTTGCTTTGATGCACTTACATACCTTAGTTTTCGAATCCGATCTCTGTTCAAATTCTCAAGTTTGGAGGTCTGTTTAAGTAACAATAGTGAAGGTGACAGTCGTTAACATATAATGAGTGCCTTCCAAGTGCCAGCACTGGGTCAGTCCACGTTATTGCTAATGTTCCGAATTTTTGAAAAGAAGAAGCTGAGGCTGAGAAAGTTAGACTTGACTAAACCATGCAACTAATTGGGTCTGTCTCTCTCCAAGGCCCAGGTTCTTTCTATCACTGAATGCTACTTTGTGCACAGTTTGCTTCTTAATTTTGGCCCTATTTAGTACTTCATTAGTACCAAGCAGAATAGCAGGGTAGTTGAGTGTGGTAATTGAAGGGGGACCTGCTTAGATCTAAATCTTGCCATTCTACTACTTGTATGATCTTGGGAAAGTCACTGAAATTTTCAGTCTCTTGTTTCTTATCTATAAAATGGAAATAATGACAGTACCAATAATATAGGACTAAATGATGATGATATATAAGGATTAAATGAGTTAATATTTGAAAAGATCTCAGGACTGCAACTGGCCTACAGAAACCAGTGTAAGTTCTTATTAAACAAACGCACAGCTTCCTGATTCTGTATATGCATATGTCTTAATTAGCTTTGTAAGTACTTTTTATTCTCTTAGCCTAAACATTGTGATTTTCCTTGCCAGTCTTTAAGAGTTAAGACTTTTATATGCTATTTATTGCATATCATGACTGGTTTTAGCAAACTGTTAAGTTTTATATTTTCTCCTATGTATTTGGATTAAAAAAATGGTCAGGTGTCATGCTCAAAGAACAAGGAATTTTTTTTTATAACTCCAGTGGTATTACGACTACAAGACTACTATATGATAGCTAGGCAAAACTGTTCAGGGAAGAGACTGGTGTATTTATCACCAAAGTCTGACCATATTTCCTATTTCTACTTCAAAATAGTCTCTTAATTGGTATTTTAAAATGTATAATTTAAATTATATCTTTTTCAGTAACATAAGAAGTTAAAAACATCTATAAAATACCAAAGTTCAAACACTGGTTAATGTTCAGACATCCAGTTCACCTTATCATCTCAACCACTGTTTAATCAGTGGTGAATACTGGATGATCTAAGGTCTTATAATATTACTCCTCCTCCCTTAGACAGAGGCTTAGAGGAATCACTGTCACAAACATTCACAACAGGTTTGGAATCTCTTCTCGAAAAAGCAAGAATGATCACTACCAAAAATGGCTTAAAATTTTTTTTTTCTTTTTCTTCTTTATTGCATAGGCACCCTTGGAATAAATTTTAAAATCACATATATACATATATTTGTTTCATAATTGTTTTGGTTCTTAAATTTAAGTCTGTGATTCATTCTGAATTATTTTGTGTGTATGACATGAGGTAAGGGTCCAAAGTTCATTCTTTTGTCTATAGCTATCAAGTGGTCTTGCCAGTTGTTCAAAAGCTGTTCTCTTCCTGTTGAATGGTCTTGGCGCCCTTGTTGAAAACTGGTTGAGCATAGATGCCTGGGTCTATTTCTAAACTCTCAATTCTATTCTGTTAATTTATATGTCTATTCTTATTCAAGCACTAGACTTCTTATAGACCTCCAAATTTCAACTATATCTGTTATATTTCTGTTAATTTAACTAAATGTAAAGTTCTCATGGACCTCTGGAGTGTCACCAAGTATATAGTCCTTGTTTCTTTGACTTGCTTGAATATGTCATTTAAGTTCAGATCTCAGTTGTAAAACAGGGATAATGCTTAACATATCCAAGGACAGGAGCCTAGCTTAGGTGAACCCTTATTTTCCTATGATTCTAGAATCTGATTTTCTGGGTTCTAATTATAGTTTTTCAAGTATTTAACTTTGATCTAATTTCTTAATTTCTCTTTACTTCAGTTTCCTTATAAGTAAAATGGAGACAATAATAGCATTTACTTAAAAATTCCATAAGAATTGTTAGGTACTGACCTAAAGCGCTTGCTGGTTACTCTCATTGTTATAATTGCTGTGTCTTAGAGAAGTAAAACAAACCTCAAAACTTCTCTGCTATAGTTTACTCCAAATCAAAATGTTTTATTATGTTCATCAGAAAAGATTTAGTGATTTCAGTGATTTAGTTATTTTGACTTTCACATTCCCTTCATTACAGCAGATATTTCAGTTATTTCTAGTATCATGTTGCAGTTTATATTTATACACACACATAGTGTATATGTGTATACTGCACACGCATACACACACACTCACTGTAGAAATACTTCCAAACTTGCCATTTGAATACTCTTAGGAAAAGAACTTTTTTGAACCGATGAAGAAATCTTACAAAGACCCTTCTTTCCCTGGGGAGATCGGTTTCTTTTTCTGAGAGTATAGCTTCAGAATAATTTATACACACACACACATATCTGAACAAGAGGCAAGAAAGGGACCACTCTTATGCAGATCAGCTTCTTTCGTCCCCATTTTTTTTACTATGGTAAAATATATATAATGTAAAATTTACCATTTTAACCATTTTAAAGTGTATAGTTAAGTGGTATTAAATACATTCATAATGTGTTACCATCACCACCAGCTATCTCCAGAACTCTTTCCATTTTCTAAAACTGAAACTCTATACCCATTAAACAATAAGTCCTCATCCTCTCCTGCCGTCAGCTCCTGGCAACCACCATTCTACTTTCTGTCTCTATAATTTTGACCACTCTAAGTACGTCATATAAATGGATTCACAGTATTTATCTTTCAGTGACTGATTTATTTCACTTAACAAAATGTCCTCAAGATTTACTCCTGTTGTAACACACATCAGAATCTCCTTCCTTTTTAGGGTTGAATAATAACCTGTTGTATGGATACGCCACATTTTGCTTATCTATTCAGCTGTCAGTGAATAGTCAGGCTGCTTCTATATTTTAGGTCTTGTGAATAATGCTGCTGATACATAGGTGTAAAAATATCTCTTCAAGATCTATATTCAGATTGGTTTTATGATCAATGAAAAGATACTGCAGCAAAATTAACCTCATGTCACAATGATATTAGCAAGTTTACAATAAATTCAAGAAAAATTATAATAAAATTAGTAAAGATGAAGTTACCATATACTCACTGTATATTAAAACCATAGATACTAAAGAACTGAATAATCTTAAAAGATATCTTGCTGCTTTGGCATTTTAAGCATCTAAAATCTCTTTTACACAAACGGCACGTGAAAATAATTTATAAAGCATTTATATACTGCTCTTTAACAATGACCCATGAGTTGGGAGAAAGCAGTTTTGGGCAATTCTTACCTGGATAAGGTGTGTTGGCATTGTAATGATACAAGCTGAAAGAGAGGTTCGCAGAAGCCCACGGAGTATATAGAGGAACTTCGTGAGGCTGTGACTCGTGTCACAGTTTTCTGTACAGCAAATATCATCTCCCCACAAAGGTGAACCAAGATTCTGGATTCCTATTCTTAAAATGTTTTTCTGTTTTTTCTAAGGGAAAGTGAGAGAGAAGTAAACACATTAAGTTTTAGTAAATGACAGGATACCTCTTTTACTTTTATCTGCCAGTTCTTATTTTTATTCAAAACAGATCTGAGAGATAATGTCAACAGATGTGGGAAAAAACTTCATGTAGTATCAATAATAAGGCAATATAAAGGAGATCTTTCAGATTATGGTACTATAAAAAATAGCAGAACTATTTTTTTCTTGTGCTTTTTCCTTTTGAAAAATTGAGTATCACAGGCCTTAAACCTTTAATTGTTTCTAAATTTTAACAGTGACTACTCTAAGAATTATGTTTGAGGCAATTAAAGTAATACATAACAAATCACAGATAAAAATAAGGAGAATCTAAACTAGAATGTGCACAAGCCATTCTTAGTATTATAAAATTCTGTTTTACAACAAACTACAGAGTGCTCACTATTTCTCAGATGAATTCTATCACATTAATTGCTTACTATTCTGTTTGGAAAAAGTTTAAAAATGTATTTTTTGGTGTTTAACATTTTGTACTTGCCTCAATTTTTTCTTCTTGAAGCTACTTTTATGATAATTTGACACTTTTCACAAAACAGGTGAACATTTAGAACTTTAGCCCATTGACATTAAGGTGAGAATAACAGTTAATGATATTTCTTGGGAAAAGAGCATTGAAAAACCATTAAGTAAAACCTAATTTGAATGTCAATAAATGTCTGCCAGCAGATAGTTTATAATAAATCTTACTGTTTGGGTTATTCTAACCAGACAAATGTTTTGCAAATGCTTTCCTCAGCAATTCAGCAAAATTTCCAGGCAAAGGAAGGAGCTATTAGCAAAACCTGGCACATTGAAATAACTGGAAAATCATTACAATTCTAACAGGAAAAATAAGATTTATTTTTCTAAAGCAAAGATTTGGAACATGCCTCTTTAGAACCGATTTCTGATGAAACAAGATCCTAAACATGCTATTGCTATAAAATGCCACTAATAAAATTTATGAAAGTGATTTTGTGTATTCCTTTTCAAGGATGATTTATTGATAAAAGCAAGTAGGGAAAATGAATAAAACATTGAAATGTTACAAGAGGAAAACCTAAGAAGACAGTAGTTAGTAAGATAGGTAAAACAGAGGCTTTTAAATATGCACTGTATAGCTATGCATGATTTTGGACAAAACACTTACGTTACTTAGGTCCTAGTTTTCTCATCTCTAAAAAAAAAAAAGGATAGAACAGAAGATTGCTCTATGAGCCTATGCATGCCTGCGTGTGTGCTTAGCTCTGTCTGACTCTTTGCGACCCCATGGACTGTAGCCTACCAGCCTCCTCTGTCTTGGGATTCTCCAGGCAAAAATACAGGAGTGGGAGGCCATTTCCTCCTCCAGGGGATCGTCCCAACCCAGGGTTCGAATCCAAGTCTCTCGTGTCTCCTACACTGGCAGGCAGATTCTTTACCACTGAGCAACCTCAGAAGCCCCTATGAGACTATATAATTCCTCAAATATATAAAGTGATACAACAGCCTGTATAAAACTATGAGAATGAAATTTAAAACGGAAGAATTTAGTCTAAGCACATTTGAGAAAAACTTTTTGACTTCAAGGACCTACGGCACAATGACAATATCAAGGCTGTTGGGTCAGTTTCCTTTCTGCTTGCCTTGAGGGTATGACGACAATATGATACCCTAGGTTGTGATCCTCAACAGTCCATAAAAAATGCTTTCTTTGTGTTTCTGTATTGAATAAAATAATGTAGTATATGTTAGAAGTATAAATAACTTTCTGATGAGTTCCTGTGAAGTATCTGTGAAATATAACAGGTTATTCATTTTTCTGTATTACTTAGAAACTCAGAATTCAAACAAAATGGCAAGAGTAAGGTTCATATTCTCATCCCCAAACTTGCTATCTCATGATCTATAGCATAAGTTAGACACCTAAAAGAATGAGCAACCTGGAAAAAAAATTCCCAAACAAAATCTAGATATTAGAATGAAATCTGATGGTAAAAGGAGAGCAGCATCATACTGTGTACCCTGTCAACATTTCAGAAAGGTCAGCGGTATTTTAACCCACAGTCATCATTACCTACTACTGTTGTATCACAAAGTTTATACAAGTTTATAACAAAATTGCTGTCAGGTGCAGGATCAGGACAACCACAGTTTAGTGACTTTGACAGTTACACTGATATACACGTATAGGAAGAATGAAAAGATTAAGCCAGAGAATGAATGAGTGATAGATAAAGTGAAGCAGGTACATAGCACATTAGAACATAATTGAGCATAATACTTAGCAGAGATAATACATTTATAGTTTTAAAAATATGACAGTATTGTAAAAACAAAGGCTGAGTTACAAATTTCCTGTGTTGTTTGGAACATATAATTCCTTGCTATACCATATAATAATGGGGCATACTGTGAGGCATAATAAAATTAAAAAAATAAACTTTTGCTGACAGCTGAACAATAAATAAACTTATTCCTTTGAGAAGATCTAAAATAGTTAATCTGATACTCTAAGTAAAAATCAATGTTCAAATTTCACTTGTTGTATTATTTCTTAGATATCTGAAAATGAAAAATAAAATTATGACAGCAATTTGTAAATGTTCCCACTCCAAATATCTTTACAGATAAGCTACAATACTTTACTTACTACCAGTATTAATTATACAGTAGTATATAATATTCTGCTTCTTAGAGTCCATTTGTTGACTCCCAACTAGTTTATTTGAAAATGCTGTGACAGAGAAAGTAAGATGAAAATATCCTTTTAAAAAGTAGGATTTACTTCAGTGTCAGGATATTATTTTGACTCAGGAATAATATTTTTTGAAGTAGTGCCTGATAGATGTATTTTTGTGGCTTCTGGAAGTCATCTAAAGTTTCTGAGACAGATAAACAGACCAGGTAATTTAGCAAATGATGTAATCCATAATTCAAAAATATACAAATTCACTAACTATATTTTAGTTCCAATAAAACAGGAAATATATTTATAATAACTTATTGGCATATTTAATTAAAATTATTTTTTAGCATTCCTGGTACTCACCATAAAAATGTATTTCTCAACCCTGTTTAATCTTTATGAAAGTTACAGAGTTTGTTGTCTATTAATGTTCATAAAATATCATTTACTTAAAATGGTGTTAATTCATATTCAAAGAAACAAGTAAGAAAAGCTTTTCATTCCATCCTAATAATAGCTTACTTTTAAGGGTTTTTTGGATGTGTGTGTGTGTACATACTTATATATCTAAGTATGAGGGTATTTATTGCCTTTGCTTTTTTTGCATTCTATAAAATTTCCTGCTCTTAGAAGATGTGTCATCCTACAAGAGCAGCAGCTCTGCACAATGTACCACAGGAACTGTTATGACATGCCTGTTTCCATAGTTACCAGAGCGCGTGGGGAGAGGTGTCTGTCAGGGACCAATTTACCTCTCCAGACGGGCACTGTCACCAAAGAGAAGACATGGAGCCCATAAATCTTAGCTAGACCAAAAATGGAGCAACAACGACCAAAATAAAACTGTACTAAACACCAAGGGCTGTCACAAAAACTGTAACATTCATGAAAGACCATCTATAAATGAATGTGTGCCTCACCATACACACATAAATGTTTTCAACCTGCTATTAAACTGATGATCAAAACAGATTCTAAAAGTATTTCTTTTGCCATGGACAATGTGTTAAATATAGCAATAAAGCTAAAGAATATTTAAAAATCTATGATACGAATTAAGAGCAAGTGTGGTTAATAATGCCAAAAATAAGACTTGTGGCTTTTTTGTCTTCTTCAACAAAAATAATGGTGCTCTGGAAATAATTCTGCTAAAATAATATAAATGAAATGCAAATCTTTTAGCAGCAATAGCAATTAAAATCACTGAGGAAGAATTGTGAAAGGCATGATATCTAGAAATAAAATTTCCCTCATTTTGTTCAAGTTAAACTAACCGGAACATTTTTAATGGTAGGAATCCAGAGGAAATTTTAAAAAATAGAGCTACAGAGAAATAGTTAAGATATAAAATATTTTAATGTAGCAAATAAAAAATGCATATTTTATGCAATGAGACAACTCAAAGCATAATATAATAAATAAAATCTTGAACCTCGTAATTCAAAATTAAGGCCTGAGTGACATAACTGTAAAAAATTAAGATAGAAAAATACAAGTCCTGCAAATTTAACAGTAATTTTCAAGCTATGTTATTTATTAATTTCAGGCACTACAAATACATATTTAAAAGTAATTCATGTTGACAATGCATATGAACATTTTCTGTGTATCCACTGAGAACTTAGCAAAAATTCAAAGCACACATTTATAGTCAAACTAAGGCTGCATGTATTCTGCTTATTTACATGCTCTGTGTTTAGAAACAGCTTGCTCACTGTTGATTATTCTAAGCCCTTCTGGTTCTAGCCCTAGAGAGTTTAAAAACAACATTACATACATGATTATAAAAAGGTTTTGAAGTTTCTCAATACCTGGGGATTGGATCCATCAAATCCTTCCTTATAAATAATGTTCTGGATAAACTGTAGCAGCTTCATGTAGCCAGGGGTCAAAGAACTGTTGATAAGAAGTGGTTCAAATACATAAATGGGCTTATTACACAGCAAATACAAATTGTAAGCTACAACATTAAATGATTAATTAAAAGATACACATTTATGAGATTATACTTAAATATCAGATAAGCCAAAATAATATAAATAATTCTAAAATAAAAAGTCAGTATATGCATGGAATAAATTGCATTACTCTATATTAACTAACTCAATGCTCTTGACATCATGGGAAGATAAAAATCTGTGGAGACTGAGATGACTTAATTTTATGTCAGGCTTAGTTACCACCAAGAAAATTAATGATTTAATGAAGCAACCTAAAAGATGAAGCCACTATAGCTTTTCAGGAGTAATCATGGATAATTAACACATAGTTAATGAACTGCTATGCCAAGTACACCTGAATCAACATCCTGATCACCTGAGTTTATCTTCCATCAAAGTTTTAATATTCTTAGAACAAAATTGCAAAAATAATACTAATTCAAAAACAATGTTTTAAGACAAAGAAGACAAGTGGATATAAACTCCACTTTTGTTTTTAAAAAGACAACGAAAATATAAAAATTTAAGAGGATAAACTATTTCCTATATGAATAGTAGCATTAATGTTACTATTTAAAAATATTTTACAAGTGCTATGAAACATAACAAAAATTTAATAAGAGTTAAGAAAATCTGCTTAAATACTAACTGAATTTAAGATTCTTCATGATGGACAACTTGTGTGCTATGTCTGATAAAATGAGATGATGATGAAATTCTATGCTATGCTATGCTAAGTCACTTCAGTCGTGTCCGACTCTGTGCGACCCCATAGATGGCAGCCCACCAGGCTCCGTAGTCCCTGGGATTCTGCAGGCAAGAACACTGGAGTGGGTTGCCACTTCCCTCTCCAGTGCATGAAAGAGAAAAGTGAAAGTGAAGTCGCTCAGTTGTGTCTGACTCTTAGCGACCCCATGAACTGCAGCCTACCAGGCTCCTCCGTCCATGGGATTTTCCAGGCAAGAGTACTGGAGTGGGGTGCCATTGCTTCTCCAGATGAAATTCTGGAACATCGCAATTTCATAAAAACTGAAGTGCCTAATACTGTAGAAGCTGTGGGTGATCTTAAAAATACAAAAGCATTTGCTTTACTGTGATCTTAAGTAAAGTGATCATATAAGTAGAAGTGCCCGCCATAGGAAAGAAGAAAATATAATTTGAAGCATTCAGGTAACATTAAAGAATACTCTTAAGAAGCTAGGAAATGCAGCAAACCATTTAAATAAATGTGCACAAAATTAATGATAAGTGGTTCAGCAAAAATATATGCGCATCTTTGTAAACATTTTATTGAACAGTCACACCCAGTTTAAAAGTACATCTCTAATAACAACAACAAAAGAAAACCAAGAGAAGACAATGGTGTTCTGTGCAAAACAAGTATTACTCCAATTGAAGGATTTGGCAATACAAGTATTTCTCATACACTTATTTCTCCATTTTCAATGAAAATACAATGGATTAAACGAAGGAGATATTTTTCTACCCTAACAAAATTAGAGTGAGGAAATGTGTCTATAAATAATCATATTCCACAAGGACAACGATGTGACTATTTTGCATCTTAACACATATTTGTCCTAGTGAGTCCAACTATTAAAACAGTGTTTTTGTTTGAACACAACAGATTCAATTTCTATCTGGGTCAATTAGCTTCAGCGGCTACAATCTGCTCCAAGATTTTATTATGAAATGAATTCCAGCCAATCATTTGACGAAAGTCACTATGGGTTAAAGGAGGGTGGATCAGAAACATATCCAGTGTATCCTAACCCACCAATAATGAATCTACCTAAGACCATTATTATTTCATATATTCAAAAAGTTTCTCAAGTATTTTTCCCTCTGCCCTAAGTTGTTCGATAATAAAATCTGCTTCAAGTATTTGGTAGTAAATTTGGTGTCTAAAAGGCCCATTACTAAATACCACATACATAAATTACTTTTTTAATTTTAGTTGCTACCATTTATCCATTTCATCTTTTCACAGCTTGATAAGATAACTATAGTAGATCTTCAATGGTTTGGAGACAGTGGTTCTTCTGGTATGAGAACAAAAACAAGACATAAAGCCAAGTATGCCTTAGTCTTTTTTCTTATTTCACATTGACATACATAATCCAATCACTAACAGTGATTAGAAGATTATAATAAAATAAATTTCTCCAAACTAGTAAGATTTCTAGGAAAATAAACACTTTGATCAATGGGAAAAAAATCATACATTTAGGTATACTGAGGATATTCATTTTTAGATACATGGGATTAGAACTTATAAAACTGAACTAGTTTATATAATATTAACATTAAAATACTAAGTATTGTTAATCTTCATGAGATACAAGTCCTTGTCAACAATATTTTATAGTAATACATTTTTTACTGAAAATAAATATCTTGTGTCATCTAAATTTTTTTTATTAAACCTCTTTTTAAATTTTGAGGATGTTGCCTTTTTATTTGTTCAGCAGTCTAGTAACTCATAAAACAGTTGTTAAGAAGTAAATCCAGTTACAAATATGACCCTGGCTTCCTTATTGTTTCCAAACATTTAACAAAGGTAAGTTATCATGGTATATACAACATATCCCACAAGCAGCACATTTCAAATCACGTATATTATTTTGCCTGATTTTCATAATTTTTGATAACTTTCATAGTAAAATTACCTATCATGAAATTCTACAATGTCTTTGTCTTTAAAACTACGCTGCTGCTGCTGCTAAGTCGCTTCAGTCATGTCAGACTCTGTGTGACCCCATAGACGGCAGCCCACCAGGCTCCCCCGTCCTACAACAGTACAAAAATTATTAAAAATTAGAATTTTAACTTTACCTTTAAAATATAGGGCATTTAAAATTTTCTTTAGTTAAAAAATTGTCCAGGTGCATTGTTTATGTATCTGGTATTACCATGCTGTCTGATAGGAATTTCTTTATCTTAATAAAACAAATATGGACAAAAGGGGTCCAATTACCCAATGTAAACCTATATGCTGATGCCCAAGTTAACATCTTTAAAAAGTTGATAAAAAACATGAGCCTTTCATGCCTTATCAATGTCCATCCTCCCCCAATTTTCAGCAATAGGTCCAAAGGATATTTGCATCAGAGAACTGTAATTTATATCAAGAAATGGCATTAGTTTTCCTGAGAAAGGTAATTTTGTCATTTAATCTAATTGAGAAAGATAAAAAATACTACTGTAAAAAAATCAGATATATATCTAGAAAATAAATCTGGTAATCAGACAATAAATAATACATAATTACCTTATCAAACAACGAACAAAGGAATACTACAGAGGTCTTAATGTGATCAAAGAATAAATGTATCAACAACAAAAAAGCTTAGGTAACAGGAGATAAGATTTTATCTGTGAAAAAACATTACAAAATAAAATCAGTATATGTGAAATTAACTAGTTGATAAGTGAAAGTTAACGCTTAGATAATAAATATGATATATCAACTGGCAAAGTATCTGGCACATTAAATATTCAAAAACCTTTTGCATCACTGTCACATCATTTGATCATTATGGTAACTTTGTGAGGCAAATACAGCCATTAACTCCATTTTATGGTTGAGAAAATTAAGACCCATTAGAGACTAAGTAATTTGACCATGGCTGTACAACAATTAAGTAACAGAAGTGGCACCTAAAATTCAAGTTTTCTAAAACTTCAAGTTCTTTTGGTTAAACTAGAGTGAGGTCCAGAATCAATGAAAAGTCTCTGGATCTAAATACAGATGAGGTTTGAACATGGCTCAATTCAACACAGTCAAAGTATTCAGATATACAGTCATATATATGGGTGTGCCTACTCAATTGTGTCTGACTTCTTGTGACCCCATGGACTATAGCATGCCAGGCTCCATTGGATTCTCCAGGCAAGAATACTGGAATGGGTTCCCATTTCCTTCTCCAGGGGATCTTCCGACCCAGGGATCAAGCCCATGTCTCCTGCAGCTCCTGCGATGGCAGGAAGATTCTTTACCACTGAGCCACCTGTCATAGGAAGGTATTTTTCTTTTAGTTGCATTGGTGAGGACTTTACCAATAGGTAGGCCTTGTATTAACCCGGTGTATGGACTGCAAGGAGATCCAACCAGTCCATTCTGAAGGAGATCAGCCCTGGGATTTCTTTGGAAGGAATGATGCTAAAGCTGAAACTCCAGTACTTTGGCCACCTCATGCGAAGAGTTGACTCATTGGAAAAGACTCTGCTGCTGGGAGGGATTGGGGGCAGGAAGAGAAGGGGATGACAGAGGATGAGATGGCTGGATGGCATCACTGACTCGATGGACGTGAGTCTGAGTGAACTCCGGGAGTTGGTGATGGACAGGGAGGCCTGGCGTGCTGCGATTCATGTGGTTGCAAAGAGTCGGACATGACTGAGCGACTGATCTGATCTGATGGTTTGTAAAGAAAATTCAATATTGAAAAGCACATATTTACAAATATAGAAACTAGGTACCAGTATAGCACAATGGAAAGTGTGCTCAAGATCTGGGTTCTAGTTCTATCTGTACCAGCAACTGGAGCAGAATACGTGATTTGAGGCCAATTCTTTAAATTTTCTGTTCTGAACTTTGAAATTTTCTCATCTGTAAACCAAAGGAGCATACTAGATAATCTCTGTTGTCCATTCTAACTTAAAATTACATGATTCAAGGATTAATTTTCTTTTCTATTTTAAGAATGACTTTCCTCATTAAAATGATTCACTGTTAGCTTTTTAAAAGAACTTCTGGTGCATTTAAATATTGATGTTAACTACTTCTTAAGAAGAAAAACTATTATAACTATCAATTATGATTGACTTAAACTAAAGATGAAGCATTTTTGATATTATGCAAATCACTGAGAAAATATAATTTGTATTACCAAAAAACTATTTATACATATATTTCAGGTATTCATCTATGACAAAAGGTGAGACATACTTGTAAGGCTGTAGGCACAATATCAAATGTTTCAACTAACTGTGTAAAACAGTTTGCTGAGCTAAAGTTATATTAGCATACAATTTGCATGTGGCTATAAAGACTGTGAAGTCTACTCACAAGTAATTTTCAAGTTAAAAATTCCATTATTATTACACTGAAGGATGTCATTTATTGATTTTTCTTTTCTGATGCTTTTTGCCTAAGGACATTGAGTTTGATTCTCTTCACCATGGATACTCAATTAAGAGAACATAAAGAGACCAGGAATGTGTTAAGGGAACAAAGGTGGGCTGTGGCCAGCACAGACCTCTGGACCACAGCTGGGAAAGTACTAAGATCATGAAGATAGAAGAACTGTATGCATCTTGAAACAACCCACTGACTGACAGGGGCACTGCTGAGAATGGTTATGATCCTTCACGAAAAATAATTCAGTTCAATTAGTCTGATCTGCACTAATTATTGATATAAAAAAGTCACTGGATTATGTCTCCTACTACCCATCTTTTCTGCTGTCATCTCTCCAACTTTGTGTCATTACTCATCTTTCAAACACCCTGGCCTTTCAGTTTCTTGACCATCTCTCTTCCAACAATCTTGTCTCCATTCAACCTCTAATACCCATTTCCATGGTCATACCCTAGATCTTGTCATCATCAATAACTGCTATCCTTGTATAATCTCAGTTCATATACTCTTCTCCCTACAACCACCACTTTCTGTCTTTTCAGTCAGAGTACCATTTAACTAGAATAGTAGTTTTGCTGAGAAAGTGAGACAAAGCAAGAGAAGGGCAAGGAAGTGAAGATTAAAGCTGACCATGGATCAAGATGGTTAATTAGCTGAAAGAGTTTATCAAGGCAGGTGAGAGATGGTAGCCAACAGTACAGTGGTCTCAGTAAACTCAAATGCTTGTATGGGGTTTCTGCATAGTTTATTTATTTTATACATAGTAGTTTGTACTTTTTAATCCCCTATCCTTATCCTGCCCCTCCTCCCTTCCCTCTCCCAACCGGTAACCACTAGTTTGTGCTCTATACCTGAGAGTCTGTTGCTGCTTTGCTTTATTCATTCATTTTATTTTTTAGATCCCATGCATAAGTGATAACATAGTATTTGTCTTTCTCTGACTTATTTCACTAGGCATAATACTCTCCAGGTCCATCCATGATGTTGAAAATGGCAAAATTCCATTTTTCAATGACTAAGTAATATTTCATTGTATATGTATATCATATCTTCTTTATCCACTTTTCTGTTAATGGACACTTAGCTTGCTTTCATATCTTGGTTATTGGAAATAATTTCACTATGTAGATTGAGGTGCATGTATTTTTTTGTAAACAATCTTAGTAAGTGTTTTCACTTGTTAAGTCTTTTAATAGTCTATATATCAGGAGAAATTGAACTCCAAATGTGTTTTTCTCAAAGGAAAGAATGGGATAGGGAAAAGAGAGCTGATTGTCCAGATTGAAAAATTAGCTGAAGTAGTTTTATTTTTTTCCCAAACAAGAAGTAATTTTACTGATTCCTATAAATGGGATGATGGCAACAATGGTAACGTACACTCTCACTTTTGACACACTTTCCTAGAACTGTTTTAACAATGCACACTTGTACAATTAAGATGAGTGACATTTGTTTCTCTACACTATCTTTAACACAACACATTATCATTTTAAATATTTAATAGCTGAAAAATTGGTATTTCTTTGGTTTTTGCTTATATTTCTTTGATTACTAGTTAGCCTTATTTTAGCTATTTCTGTATCTTTTTTGAGAACAGCCTCTTCATTTCTTCTGCCCATTTTGTATTAGGGCACTCAACTTGTTCTTACTAATTTAAAAATGGCTTTAATTTACTAAATATGTATAAGTATATATATATCTATATATACATATATTTTTACTTTTAAAAATTCTGAAACAATCTCAAATTTATAGAAAAGTTGTATACATAAAACAAAAATCTTTATTCTCTATTTCACTGGAGAATAAGTTGCTGACATGATGACTCATCACTTCTTGGGGTATGCTTCCTATAAACAAAAACATTCCCCTATATAACAATAATATAGCCATCTGACTTAGGATATTGATATAATTAGGAAATTGGATACTACCACCAAATCTTCAATCCCATTCAAGTTTTGCCACCTGTGCTAGTACCATCCTTCATCGCAAAAGGATTGAATTCAGAATCATGTGTTACATCTAAATTGTCTCTTCAGCCTCCTTTAACCTGCAAATTCCTCACGTTTTTCTTGACTTTTATAATCTTGACACTTAAGGATTCCAGGCCAGCCATTTGGTAGAATGTTCCCAACTTGGGTTTGTCTGATGTTTCCTCATGGGTATGTTTACATTATGAATACCTGGTAGGAATATCACAGAAGTATTGCTGAGTTCTTTTTGTTTCATGCTATCAGGGGATACATAACTTCAATTTGCCCCATTACTGGTGATCTTAATTTGATTAAGGTGATGTCTACCAGGCTTCTCCACCATAAAATTATATTGTCCCCTTCTTAGTCATCAGTATTTTGTGGCAAGGTACTTTGAGGGTATGTAAATATCTTGTTTGTTAATAATGTATTTATTTGTTCATTTTTGTCTATAAATATTCATGACTTCCTGTTTTATTAAATGGGTTACAATCCATTACTATATTTATTTATTTTGATGCTCAAATTGTCTTTTCTTTGGCCAGTGGGAGTTCTTTTGAGCTGGCTTCTTATCTTTTTGACATGCCCTCATCATTCTTCAAGCACATCTAAGAATAAAAAAATGTTACAGATTTATTGTTTTCTTTCCTTTGAATCAAAGATTTCTCCAAAGAGTTCTGATTCCTCCAAAGAGAATCACTAGATATACTGTTTGCTATTTCCCCACTCCAAGATTTTAAACATTCTTTTTAGTGAACTCGTGAACTCACTCAGTCGTGTCTGACTCTTTGCAACCCTGTGGACTGTAGCCCACCAGGCTCCTTTGTCCATGGGATTCTCCAGGAAAGAATACTGGAGTGGGTTGCCATTTCCTTCTCCAGGGGATCTTCCCAACCCAGGGATTGAACCCAGGTCTCCCAGATGGCAGGCAGATGCTTTATCCTCTGAGCCACTAGGGAACACTCTCTTTAATTTTCTTCTATTACTTTTATAATTTAATTTATTGTATTTAAATCTTTAACTCTTTGGAAATATAGTTTGATATGAGATATAAAGATTTCATTATATTAACCCCAAAGGGTTAGACTTTACACACTTATTTGAAATCCCTTTCCTTTATGAAAAAAATGTTTTCATCATAAAAATTCAAACATATAAAACATAGAAGGGATAGGAAAAAAAACCCCCCAAAATCCACCACTCAAAGGTAAACATTGTTAACAATTTGACGAATGTTCTTTCAGATACTGCTCTATATCAATCCCTCTTACTTTACTGAGAAAAATTACTGTGGGATGTTAGGAAGCATGATGATAAAAATATTTGATTCTGAAGAGTATTTTACCAATAAACAAACATAAACAGAGTTATTACGACTATTTATTTAATTCTGGCATTTCACTCATAACCTTTCCAATACTGATGTATATACATACTGAATCTCATAGTGTAAGACGAGCATTTAGCTTCCAGACTTTCATGAGTTTTTTCTACCAAATATCACTAAGTACATTTAAGAACCTAAGTTAATGTGTACTGAGTTTTTGTTAGAAAAGAATTTCGGAAAAGCTATATAAAGTTTTATATAAACAGGACTGCTGTTGCTGTTTAGTCACTAAGTTGTGTCTGACTCTTTGCAGCCCTATGGACTACAGCCCATCAGGCTCCTCTTGCCATGGGATTTTCCAGGCAAGAATACTGGAGTGGGCTGCAGTCCTTCTCCAGGGGATCTTCCTGACCCAGGGATCGAACCCATGTCTCTTGCTTTAGAAGGCAGAGTCTTTACTGTCAAGCCACCTGGGAAGCCCTATATATATATGCCCCATGGGAAGCCCAGGGAATATAGGTAGAAACTGATTCTACCTATATCCCTTCATGAATACATTTTTAAAGCATGGTACGACACCTGCCTACTTCTCTGAACTCATCAACCCTATTTCTCAGAACTCATCTTTGTAACACTTGTTATCACTCACTCTATTTCAACAACTAGGCTTTTCAGGTACTTGAAAACACCAGTTACTTTCCTTTCCTAGTACACCTGCTGTTCCCTAAGCCAAGAAAACTTCTTGGCTTAGTGCTCTCTGTAAGACCACTTTTTTCTTATGATTTTTTTTCAAGTCTCAGGTTTAGGTCTTTAGAAAGGCCTCATCCTAAAACAACATAAAGTTTATTCCCTCCCCCCCTCAGTGTATGGAGAGTGTTCTTTGTCTTTATACTACTTATCACAATTCATAACGAGATCTTTATCTGTTTACTTGTTTCTTTTTGGCTGTGCCCCACGGCATGTGTGATCTTAGTTCCCCGACCAGTGACTGAACCTGTGCCCCCCTGTGCTGGAAGTGCGGTCTTAATCACTGGACCACCAGTGAAGTCCCTTCTTGTTTTATTAATTTTTTTTAAAATTGTACTTATTCTAATTTTCACCCTGCTTATTTAACTTATATGCAGAGTACATCATGAGAAATGCTGGACTGGAAGAAGCATAAGCTGGAATCAAGATTGCCGGGAGAAATATCAATAACCTCAGAAATGCAGATGACACTACCCTTATGGCAGAAAGTGAAGAGGAACTCAAAAGCCTCTTGATGAAAGTGAAAGAGGAGAGTGAAAAAGTTGGCTTAAAGCTCAACATTCAGAAAACGAAGATCATGGCATCCAGTCCCATCACTTCATGGGAAATAGATGGGCAAACAGTGGAAACAGTCTCAGACTTTATCTTTTGGGGCTCCAAAATCACCGCAGATGGTGACTGCAGCCATGAAATTAAAAGATGCTTACTCCCTGGAAGGAAAGTTATGACCAACGTGGATAGCATATTGAAAAGCAGAGACATTACTTTGCCAACGAAGGTCCGTCTAGTCAAGGCTATGGTTTTTCCAGTGGTCATGTATGGATGTGAGAGTTGGACTGTGAAGAAAGCTGAGTGCTGAAGAATTGATGCTTTTGAACTGTGATGTTGGAGAAGACTCTTGAGAGTCCCTTGGACTGCAAGGAGATCCAACCAGTCCATTCTGAAGGAGATCAGCCCTGGGATTTCTTTGGAAGGAATGATGCTAAAGCTGAAACTACAGTACTTAGGCCACCTCATGCAAAGAGTTGACTCACTGGAAAAGACTCTGACGCTGGGAGGGATTGGGGGCAGGAGGAGAAGGGGACGACAGAAGATGAGATGGCTGGATGGCATCACCGACTCGATGGATGTGACTTTGAGTGAACTCTGGGAGATGGTGATGGACAGGGAGGCATGGCATGCTGCTGAGATTCATGGGGTCGCAAAGAGTCGGACACAACTGAGTGACTGAACTAAACTGAACTGATTCTAAAAAAAAATATTTTTAATTATGCTTTCTTATGCTATAAATGGTCAAGGATAACAGTTTACTACAATAAACCTAGTGCTTAACATGATTCTACACTCATAAAAGGTACTCAGGAGCATACAAGGTATTCACGCCAGAGAAGGTGTTCAATAAATATTGTTAGATATATGGTTATGCTTACTTACACCTGTAAATGGCACTATCCTAGTTCTCATGTCTAAAAGCATTCTTGATATTCCCTTTACTCTTTCCACAACCACAATGATATCAGAGATCAGAGAGGCAGCAAGGAACCAGATTAGGTAAGGACATGTAGACCTTGTGGATCTCTGTTTGCATATAGGTTTTTTATTCTGGGTGAGATGGGATGTCATTAAAGGTTTGAGCCAGAGGAGTGATAAGAGAAAAAGTTGGCTTAAAGCTCAACATTCAGAAAATGAAGATCATGGCATCCGGTCCCACCACTTCATGGGAAATAGATGGGGAAACAGTGGAAACAGTGTCAGACTTTATTTTTCTGGGCTCCAAAATCAACTACAGATGGTGACTGCAGCCATGAAATTAAAAGACGCTTACTCCTTGGAAGGAAAGTTATGACCAACCTAGATAGCATATTCAAAAGCAGAGACATTACTTTGCCAACAAAGGTCCATCTAGTCAAGGCTATGGTTTTTCCTGTGGTCATGTATGGATGTGAGAGTTGGACTGTGAAGAAGGCTGAGCGCCGAAGAATTGATGCTTTTGAACTGTGGTGTTGGAGAAGACTCTTGAGAGTCCCTTGGAGTGAAAGGAGATCCAACCAGTCCATTCTGAAGGACGTCAGCCCTGGGATTTCTTTGGAAGGAATGATGCTAAAGCTGAAACTCCAGTACTTTGGCCACCTCATGCGAAGAGTTGATTCTTTGGAAAAGACCCTGATGCTGGGAGGGATTGGGGGCAGGAGGAGAAGGAGACGACAGAGGATGAGATGGCTGGATGGCATGACTGACTCGATGGACGTGAGTCTCAGTGAACTCCGGGAGTTGGTGAGGGACAGGGAGGCCTGGCGTGCTGCGATTCATGGGGTCGCAGAGAGTCGGACACGACTGAGCGACTGATCTGATCTGATCTGAATGCTGTGAAACTGTACTGTCTAATAAGACAGTACTTGTCACACATGGAATGAGAAATCAAGTTGGCCTTGGGAAGCATCATTATGAACAAACCTAGTGGAGGTGATGGAATTTGTTGAGCAATTTCAAATCCTAAAAGATGATGCTGTGAAAGTGCTGCGCTCAACATGCCAGCAAATTTGGAAAACTCAACAGTCGCCACAGGACTGCAAAAGGTCAGTTTTCATTCCAATCCCAAAGAAAGGCAAAGCCAAAGAATGTTCAAACTATAGCACAATTGCACTCATCTCACATGCTAGCAACGTAATGCTCAAAATTCTTCAAGCCAGGCTTCAACAGTATGTGAACCGTGAACTTCCAGATGTTCAAGCTGGATTTGGAAAAGGCGGAGGAATCAGAAAACAAATTGCTAACATCTGTTGGATCATTGAAAAAGCAAGAGAGTTCCAGAAAAACATCTACTTTTGCTTTATTGACTATGCCAAAGCCTTTGACTGTGTGGATCACAACAAACTGTGGAAAATTCTTGAAGAGATGGGGATACCAGGCCAACTGACCTGCCTCCTCAGAAATCTGTATGCAAGTCAAGAAGCAACAGTTAGAACTGGACATGGAACAACAGACTGGTTCCAAATTGGGAAAGGTGTACGTCAAGGTGTACTGTCATCCTGCTTATTTAACTTATATGCAAAATACATCATGAGAAATGCTGGACTGGATGAAACATAGCTAGAATCAAGATTGCCAAAAGAAATATCAGTAACCTCAGATATGCAGATGACACCACACTTATGGCAGAAAGAGAAGAACTAAAGAGCCTCTTGATGAAAGTGAAAGAGGAGAGTGAAAAAGTTGGCTTAAAACTCAGCATTCAGAAAACTAAGATCATGGCATCTGGTCCCATCACTTCATGGCAAATAGATGGGGAAACAATGGAAACAGTGACAGACTTTATTTTCCTGAGCTCCAAAATCACTGCAGATGGTGACTGCAGCCATGAAATTAAAAGGCAACTGCTCCTTGGAAGGAAAGTTATAACCAATCTAGACAGCATATTAAAAAGCAGAGACATTATTTTGCCAACAAAGGTCCATCTAGTCAAAGCTGTGTTTTTTCCAATAGTCATGTATGGATGTGAGAGTTGGACTATAAAGAAAACTGAGTGCCTAAGAATTGATGCTTTTGAACTGTGGTGTTGGAGAAGACTCTTGAGAGTTTCTTGGACAGCAAGGAGATCCAGCCAGTCCATCCTAAAGGAAATCAGTCCTGAATATTCATTGGAAGGACTGATGCTGAAGATGAAACTCCAATACTTTGGCCACCTAATGGGACAAACTGACTCATTTGAAAAGACCCTGATGCTGGGAAAGATTGAAGGTGGGAGGAGAAGGGGATGACAGAGGATGAGATGGCTGGATGGCATCACCGACTCAATGGACATGAGTTTGAGTAAACTCCAGGAGTTGGTGATGGACAGGGAAGGCTGTCATGCTGTAGTCCATGAGGCTGCAAAGAGTTGGAGATAACTGAGCAACTGAACTGAAGTCACACATAGCTACTTACACTTGAACTAATAAAACAAAAATTTCAATGTCATATTGAAAATACTCATTATTAGTTGCATGTGGCTTGTGGCTGCTATTTTGGACAGTACAGGCATAGAAAATTTCCATCCTTGAAGAAAGTGCTATTGGACAGTACTATGTGAAAAAGTTCATGAGGGCTGCTTTGGACACAAAAATAGGAGCCACCAAAAAGCAGGGAGAAAGATTAATTAGGAGGCTATGCCAAGAGTCCTGGCAAGAAATATGGGTGACTTAGGTTTAGCATGGTGGAGGTAAGGGATGCAAGAAGTGATCAGGATCTGGATATACTGAAGATATAGTTGACAGGATTTACCGATAGATTGAATATAGGGAGTGGGACAGAGAAAGGGTCAACAATTGGAGAGAGACAATTGTTGGAAAGATACAAGGGAGACAAGGGTCAACAACTGCTTTATTGAAGGAAGACTAGAAATATGAAAGAATATACATAAAATACATAACTAAGAGAGAGTACATCTATGGGCAAGATGACTGGGATTAGGAATGTGGGAATAAGGTGGAAGATACCAAGACAACCAATGAAAATAGCATGCTAGAATGCTAGAATGATCAATTAAATTCCATGAATCCAAAGGCCCCCTTGAAGAACAGAAAGAAGAAAGAACGGTAAACATATAAGCAAGTCATTTCTCTTCATTGGTCAAAATGAGGTTCAGGATAATAGTTCTCTCTCTACAGTTTCAGATAACACCTTTTTACTTTAATTATATCACCAGCAGATAAACAGGTAGATAAAATTCCTCCTCACACTTATATCTTTGATTTTCTTTAGCTCCGAGATTTATATCATTATATCATTTATTATATATCCTTCGAATAGAGTAGTTTATAGTCTAATTCTGTAACTTTATGATTCTGTTATGCACCTTTAATCTCACCTAGAAGCTCTCTTCCAAAATTCCTTTTTCGTGAGTAAATTTTCTACTTATAACTTCTAAATATACTATGGTTCTCTGTTTCTCAATCTAAGAAAAAAATCTGTATTTTTGAAATAAAATATACTCTTACATGGCTATGTTTCAGTTATTGGTTTCATCCCACTAAATCTCTGTGCTAAGAACAGGACTACAGTTAATCTGAGTTATAACTATATTTTATGCTTTGATTCACTAATTCATTGACTATCAACTTAATACTTGTGTCCTAGATTCAGACAATAAATAGATGAAAAAAAATTATAACTTTTCCTCAAGGATTTCCAAAGCTTGGTGGGAACATAAGAATGTAGACAAAACAAATAATTAAGTGTAATGAAATTAGTGTTTTGACAAAAGTGCAAACAAAGGAATATTAGTAGGAACATATGGCAGAGAAGGCAATGGCACCCCACTCCAGCACTCTTGCCTGGAAAATCCCATGGATGGAGGAGCCTGGTGGGCTGCAGCCCATGGGGTCGCAAAGAGTCGGACACGACTGAGAGACTTCCCTTTCAGTTTTCACTTTCCTGCATTGGAGAAGGAAATGGCAACCCACTCCAGTGTTCCTGCCTGGAGAATCCCAGGGACAGTGGAGCCTGGTGGGTTGCCGTCTATGGGGTCGCACAGAGTCGGACATGACTGAAGCGACTTAGCAGCAGCAGCAGCAGGAACATATGGGGAACACACAGCTATGATTTGTCTATGAAAATACTACAGAGGTTTATCTAGAAGTTTCACTTACTATGGTAAAGAGACTTTGCAGGATAAGAAAAATGAAATGACTGCTAAAATTGTAAATAGTATTCCTATCCACTTTCCACTGTTTTTCTCCTAGAAATTCTCCCAGAAAGATAACTAGTTCTCTTAAAATTTA
Organism: Bos indicus; assembly: GCF_029378745.1. Classification (NCBI taxonomy): domain Eukaryota; kingdom Metazoa; phylum Chordata; class Mammalia; order Artiodactyla; family Bovidae; genus Bos; species Bos indicus. The sequence goes on along the minus strand of NC_091774.1, from coordinate 62,864,946 downwards.
GTTCATTCTAGTTAATACAAAACTTTTAGCTACTACTAGCTATTGTTGGAGAAGGCAATGGCACCCCACTCCAGTACTCTTGACTGGAAAATCCCATGGATGGAAGAGCCTGGTAGGCTGCAGTCCATGGGGTCATGAAGAGTCACACTCGACTGAGCGACTTCACTTTCCCTTTTCACTTTCATGCACTGGAGAAGGAAATGGCGACCCACTCCAGTGTTCTTGCCTGGAGAATCCCAGGGATGGCAGAGCCTGGTGGGCTGCCATCTATGGGGTCACAAAGAGTCAGACACAACTGAAGCGACTTAGCAGCAGCAGCAGCAGCTACTGTTAGCATAGATATGTAAAAGTAAAATCTTGAATTTCAAAAAAAAAACCACATGAAAACAAAATCAATTATTTACTACCAACTGTATGTAAACTCAGTATTAAAGACCCAATATATTTATAATTTAAAAAGTACCACTTTACAATATAGTGGGTAAATTAGTTGGCTTGGGGTACTACTAGAACAAAATATTGGGTGGCTTAAACAACAGGAATTAATTTTATTGCTGTTCTGGAGACTAGAAGTCCAAGATCATGGTGCCAGCAGGGTTGGTGTCTAGTGAGAGTCAGGGTTAGTGTTGGGTTGCAGATGGTCACCTTCTCGCTGTGAGCTCACATGGCTTTTCCTGGGTGTTTACTCAAGGAGAGAGTGGAGAACTCAGTGTCTCTCTTTCTTTTTTAAGGTCACCATCCTATCACACCAGGGCCCCACCCTCAAGACATCATCTAAGTGAGTGAAAGTCGCTCAGTTATGTCTGATTCTTTGCGACCTCATGGACTATACAGTCCATGAAATTCTCCAGGCCAGAACACTGGAATGGGTCGCCTTTCCCTTCTCCAGGGGATCTTGCCAACCCAGGGATCAAACCTAGGTCTCATCTAACTAACTCCCAAATGCCCTATCTCCAAATTTTGGGGATTAGGGTTTCAACATATGCATTTGGCAGGGGAGGTGGATGGGATGAATACTAACATTCAGTCTATAATAGTAGGTTAAGCAGTATGTTAGTAGATTCATGAATAAATAATAAAGAATTACAATATCTTTCTAGTAGGGAAAAAGAACTGTGCTTGGACATACCTATTAGCAAAGCTTACCTCAAAACAACATCAAATTAAAAAAAAAAATTGTAAACTGTTTTAGAATTATTCTCAAAATCAGTTTTTCTATTGTTTTATGTTTGAGGTGACCAGATTTATAACAGTAAAATACCAAAACAAAATTATCTAGGCAATATTATTGTAATACATTTCAAGATTCTACAACCAGGCTTTATTTTGAAAGTTTAAACTGTAGGTATGAACATTTTCCATTGGCAAATATACCAGTAATTTTAGTTATTATAGATTTCAAATGGCCTTCAGTTCTTCTTACTGTAAAGAAAAAACTTTATAGGTTTCAACAGCGCCTTTAGAAATTATAAAATTATACATTATATCCTCATACATGATAGACACAGCCATATCCTCTAGTCTTAATTATAGGAAAAGTATGGACAAGTGTAAGGCTTAGCTTTATTGTTTTATAAATGAACCAGTAAAGTTCATTTTAGTGAAATGAGCACATGCTTTTCATAAAATAAATCTCACATGGTAAAGTACCCATTTTCAAAATTAATTTAATTACATGTTTAAAGTTTAATTACATTTAATTAAGCATTTAAGTTTAATATGAAATAAATGAATTATCAGTTAACTACTATGAAATGAAATACTGCCTTGATAATTAAAATCTATAAATTTTCCTGTTCCATGTAAAACTGTTAGTTCTCAAAAATATTCTTAAAATATATTTAAAAAACTACATCCCCATATCTAATCAAGGTATAATTTTTCTGGTGCCCAGCTTCTTGTTGGGTTATACATTTACTGCAGCAGTAAATGGAGACAGCCTGGTAAAGAAAAGAGAGCAGGGGGTTTTGGATACTTGGGTTTGGTGTCAGCTTTACTCACTCACAGACTTAAACAGTGGTAAAGCTGTTCAGTGTCTTTGACCTCAAGTTTCCTACAAAGTGCAGATAATACTGCTTCTCTTGTAGGGTTGTTTGGAGGATAAATGAGATAGCCCATGGTCTAATGCCTGGAATATTACCTGATATTGATCAGGTTAATTGACAAATGTTAATTTCCCACCACTTAAGTTGCTAAGTGAATAAAAACCACTTTGTATTTTCTGGCTTAAAAGGTTTCATCTTTAATTTTTTTTAATTACAAAAGTAACACTATATCTTTTTTCATGTATTTACATCATAATTAATGCACATTTTTCAATTCCCTAAGCACTCCATGAATGGAGACAGAATAGCATTACTGCTAACAGAGATTTTTAAATCAGAAAGAACCGACTTTGAATCTGGGTTTTATGATTTACTTTTTGAGAAATCATGGAGACACTATTTTACTCTATTTCCCAAGTATGTGTATATGTATGTCTGGTTCAGTGAATGACAAAAATTAGAAACTAGTATAATCAATAAAATCAAATAAATGGAATAGTCTTCACTAAACTCTCAGGCAATATTTCTGGGAAAGAGACTCTAGATTTTTAAATCATACATCAACATTTAATAACTCATTTCGTTTTGAAAATAATGGTTTTACAGTGTAAAAGAGAACAACCTATTCTGTGAAGCAACAACCTATTCTGTGAAAACCTTCCCTTGATTCAACTGCAAGCAGTATGAATTAAAATTAAATATTTCTTTATTGTTCTGTCGCTCAGTCATGTCTGACTCTCTGCAACCCCATGGACTGCAGCACACAGGCTTCCCTGTCCTTCACCATCTCCTGGACTTTGCTCAAATTCATGTCCATTGAACTGGTAATGCCATCCAACCATCTCATCCTCTCCCTTCTCCTCTTGCCTTCAGTCTTTCCCAGCATCAGGGTCTTTTCTAATGAGTCAACTCTTCGCATCAGGTGGCCAAAGTATTGGAGCTTCAGCTTCAGCGTCAGTCCCTCCAATTAATATTCAGGATTAATTTCCTTTAGGACTGACTGGTTTGCTCTTCTTAAAGTCCTAATACTTTAGAAAGTATTCAATGTCAAGTCTTTAATTTTCAGAGTTTTGCCTTAATAAAGTTAGTAGCAGTATGAATTGGAGAAGGCAATGGCACCCCATTCCAGTACTCTTGCCTGGAAAAAATCCCATGGACGGAGGAACCTGGAGGCTGCAGTCCATGGGGTCGCTAAGAGTCGGACACGACTGAGCGACTTCACTTTCACTTTCATGCACTGGAGAAGGAAATGGCAACCCACTCCAGTGTTCTTGCCTGGAGAATCCCAGGGATGAGGGAGCCTGGTGGGCTGCCGTCTATGGGGTCACACAGAGTCGGAAACGACTGAAGTGACTTAGTAGCAGCAGCAGCAGTATGAATATGTTGTGTTGGTTTATTATGTATCAAAAACATGGAGCAACAGCATGATTTTATACCATTTTCACTGCTATATTACTATCAATAAGCAATATTTATGTATCTTGTGCATTTGGGGCTGAAAGATCCTATTACTGAATTATTTCACATTTTATTGAAAATAAACAGTAGTTATTACAAATTTGGTATCCAGATTTGTCAAGTTGCAAATTAAAGAGTAATGATAGGTCCAACAGTTACAGGATTAGAAAAATCACATATAATGAAATAACATAAAACATTAAGGTTACATATTACTTAGAAAACTAATATTTATTAGGATTTGTTCCTTTAAATAGGCATTCTTTCAAAGACTGTGGTAAAAATGTATTTTACTAACCTTTGAAATCAGAATTGAAATCATTAACTTACCAGGATTCTACGTTAAAAGCTGATGATATTTTTTCTGGGAGAAAAAATCCATGCCACTTTGAGGTCTCAATGAGTTCTTGTGGTATCCTTTTTGATATATCATAATAGTGACCAAATCTTGAAGATGATACTGGTCCAGCCTGATAAGAAAATCCACACTGGTTGTTAAAAATTTATTTTCTTCAAACTGTAATTTACTTATCCTACATTCAGCAAGATACTGATATATTTATGCATTTTAATTCAAATATGGAAGAACTGATATATATAGACTTACTACATTAAAAAATATATAACAAATTTGAAATATATCTCTATCCAAATATACCTTTATCCAAAGTTGAACTACTAACGGACTCTGCATGGCAACAGTTTCTAATAAAATCTCTGATCTTTATTTCCTTAATTTTCACTGTCTTGAATGCTACAAAACACAAAAATTTTAGAACACTCAACAAAATTAGGTACTATTTATAGAAACCGAGGCACTGCACAGGGTAAGTTCTTAGCTTATGTCACTAAGTAAGTGGCAATTTTGTAATCCAGAGAAGAAAGAGACATTCGCTTGCCACTAGGTGTCTGCATTTTAAGACTTCATGAATTCATATTAAATTAAACCCCCACAAACATCAAATTATACAGTAATACCGAATTAAAAAAAATTAAAGTCTAGTAGAAACACTATTCTCAGATTCAGAGTCTGGGGGGTTGTCATTCATTTGATATACAGAATAGCTCTTCATTCCTCCATAAGGTACTATTTGTTTTCATTAATAAAAAAGACCTATCAATTGGCTTAATCTAATCTTTTCAATACAATATATACAGATGTATGGTTTCAAAAACATGATTTATCCATTTGCCACGAAACTGCTAACACGTACATTATGTCACATTAAAATTTGTTTCTTAAAAAGAGGGAATAAGGTTTTTAAATGTAAAGTTATTAGTCTAAAGCAATTTAAACAAGGTCTGTTCTTTGGCCTATAATCTATTCTTTATCCGGATTATGCTTCAAAATGTTTTTACTGCAATCTCTGCTAGAGCTCATCTTTTTATTGTGTAAGTCCAAGTCCCCTTAATGTTTTAGAAAGGCCTTGACTAACTGAACTTTGATCTGATGTCTTCATTGAGAAAAACACCAGGTTGCCCATTTCAGATGCAAATCCCCCTAAGGCCCAATAGAATTTAGTAAAGACAGCAAAAAAGAAGAAACAAGAAGTTTCCAGGATCCTCTTTGAGAATCCTGGGGCACACTGGTGTCCTTAATCCACAGTGCTGCATGGATTAAGGTAGGTGATAACCTCTCCTGATTCAAAAGAATAAGCAGAGCGCCTACAAACTGGGTGGAGACTGGGATCTGGTAATAATGAAACACCATGCAATAAAAGCCTGGTCCATGTCAGAAGCCTCTGAAAAGGCCTCAATGTACCACATTCCCAGGCCTAGTAGGGAAGCTTGCAAAAGCCCACCTGAATCAAATAAGCATGAATAATCTATTTTAGCGGACTGGCCATGGGGAGAGAGAAAGAAAGAGAGACTTTTCGCTTCTTTTAAGTTAATAAATTTATTAGTGGACTGAAGGTTCTTGAAGTCCTATGCACTCTCAGAAATATGCTAAATTGCCAAGAAGCAAAGTATGCTTTTTAAGTTGCCGTCTACACCAATGTTTCTAATTATAATATTAATGTCATCGAAATCTGAGATTTGGGATGAATCAAGGCAGAAAATTGATTTCATGCTGTGACAGTCTACACACAGAACACAAATAATTCATCAAAATGTAAAAATTTATTTGGAAAATTTTAAAATTATAATTAAATTATTACTTTTTTTACAAATTAAGATTAGATATGGCAACTAAAATATCTATAGGGTAGACATTAAACATTTAATCACTGATGAAAAACTTTAATGCTGCAATAAAAATGAAAAATAAATACACTATTACAAGAAAAACAATTTTTTAAGTTTTTTTTCTACCCAAGACACCCCGAGCGTTAACGGATCATCAGATGATTGAAATGTTGTGAAATCTTCTAGAATTGTAAAATAAAGACTTAAAATATTTCCTTTAAAAAGGTCACTGAATGCTCTAAATCTAATAATAACAATGGTAATCCATGAAAAACTATCAACTTCCTGAAACAATAAATGCACTAAAAAAATTAAAGTATCATCAATAACTATTCCAATCAATAACTATTTATTTACTCAGTTTGGTATAGTTTTACATAATGAACACTTAATTCACATTCATAAACTACCCTTTAACTCTGTCAGCTGTGGAAGAGAGTAAAACGGAATGGTTCAATAAAAATTGACTATGCTACAGGTTTCCAAGAGGAGCAACAAAACAATACCCTCCCTCACCATGAATATGTCAGAAAGAAAGAAAAAATTCAGACAAGAGCTTCACCAGAAAAAAAAACAGTCCAAACAAGACATTTTCTTAGTGTTATAATTTCTTGTTTCTCAGTACGGCATAACAGAAAGCAAGAATCCAAGCAGTTATAAACCATTTTGAGCATCAGTTCAATCATTAGAAACCAGAGTGAATAATAACAATTTCACCAGACTATTGTAAGAATCTAATGAAATACTGGAAATGAATATCTTGTAAATTATCAAGCACTAAACAAATATTATTAATTATTATTATTGTGTTATGATTCACTAGACGATTGTAAGATCCATCACTATCCTTTGCCATTACACTGCTCTCCTGGAAAAATGGTATTTGTTGTCATCTAAAACATGTATATATCTATCACTGGACTGTTGTAGCTGAACTACTAAGATGGAAAGCCGAAGTGTAATGAGGATTTAATATAATAGAGATCTAATATGCTGTTATAAATTGCCATTCTAAGCCTTGGTAGTAGAGCTCTACAGTATTAAAAAAATTAAGTCTCAGAATAGGCTGTAGGCCATCATCCTTGGAAGGGCATGGGCCTCCTGGTGGTTCAGGCAGTACAGAATCAGGAGACTTGGTTTGATCCCTGGGTCAGGAAGATTCCCTGGAGAAGGGAATGACAACCCACTCCAGTATTTATTCTTGCATAAAGAACTCCAGGGAAAGAGGAGCCTGGCAGGCTAGTCTATGGATTTGCAAAGGTGGACACAACTGAGCAACTAACACTTTTTCACTTTTATCAATCCTTGGGGTGAACAGGGAACGAGGTTTGGTTTAATGATTTGATAGGAAAGAAGTACACGTGTCCACACAGGAGAGAAAATCAAAATCACAGGATGAAGGAAGGTTGGCATCTACAAACTATACACCCCTCCAATGGGAAGAAGCACTACTTTATGCTTTACTGAGCTAGTGTTATTTATTTAAGTGTACATATTCTTATTCTAACCCCACGACCAAGGAGCCGTGGCTGCGTGGGCGCAGGAGGGCCTAAAGGAGCTATCCCACATTGAAGGTCAGAAAGGGTGGCGGTGAGGAGATACCTCTCGTCCAAGGTAAGGAGCAATGGCTGCGCTTTGCTGGAGCAGCCGTGGAGAGATACCCCACACCCAAGGTAAGAGAAACCCAAGTAAGACGGTAGGTGTTGCAAGAGGGCATCAGAGGGCAAAACACTGAAACCATACTCACAGAAAACTAGTCAATCTAATCACACTAGGACCACAGCCTTGTCTAACTCAATGAAACTAAGCCATGCCCGTGGGGCAACCCAAGACGGGCGGGTCATGGTGGAGAGATTTGACAGGATGTGGTCCACTGGAGAAGGGAATGGCAAACCACTTCAGTATTCTTGCCTTGAGAACCCCATGAACAGTATGAAAAGGTAAAACGATAGGTAACTGAAAGAGGAACTCCCCAGGTCAGTAGGTGCCCAATATGCTACTGGAGATCAGTGGAGAAATAACTCCAGAAAGAATGAAGGGATGGAGCCAAAGCAAAAGGAATACACAGCTGTGGATGTGACTGGTGATAGAAGCAAGGTCCGATGCTGGAAAGAGCAATATTGCATAGGAACCTGGAATGTCAGGTCCATGAATCAAGGCAAATTGGAAGTGGTCAAACAAGAGATGGCAAGAGTGAACGTCGACATTCTAGGAATCAGTGAACTGAAATGGACTGGAATGGGTGAATTTAACTCAGATGACCATTATATCTACTACTGCGGGCAAGAATCCCTCAGAAGAAATGGAGTGGCCATCATGGTCAACAAAAGAGTCTGAAATGCAGTACTTGGATGCAATCTCAAAAATGACAGAATGATCTTTGTTCGTTTCCAAGGCAAACCATTCAATATCACAGTAATCCAAGTCTATGCCCCAACCAGTAATGCTGAAGAAGCTGAAGTTGAACGGTTCTATGAAGACCTACAAGACCTTTTAGAACTAATACCCAAAAAAGATGTCCTTTTCATTATAGGGGACTCGAATGCAAAAGTAGGAAGTCAAGAAACATCTGGAGTAACAGGCAAATTTGGCCTTGGAATACGGAATGAAGCAGGGCAAAGACTAATAGAATTTTGCCAAGAAAATGCACTGGTCATAACAAACACCCTCTTCCAACAACACAAGAGAAGACTCTATACAGGGACATCACCAGATGGTCAACACAGAAATCAGATTGATTATATTCTTTGCAGCCAAAGATGGAGAAGCTCTATACAGTCAGCATAAACAAGACCAGGAGCTGACTGTGGCTCAGACCATGAGCCAAATTCAGACTTAAATTGAAGAAAGTAGGGAAAACTACTAGACCATTCAGGTATGACCTAAATCAAATCCCTTATGATTATACAGTGGAAGTGAGAAATAGATTTAAGGGCCTAGATCTGATAGATAGAGTGCCTGATGAACTATGGAATAAGGTTCGTGACACTGTACAGGAGACAGGGATCAAGACCATCCCCATGGAAAAGAAATGCAAAAAAGCAAAATGGCTGTCTGGGAGGCCTTACAAATAGCTGTGAAAAGAAGAGAAGCGAAAAGCAAAGGAGAAAAGGAAAGATAGAAACATCTGAATGCAGAGTTCCAAAGAATAGCAAGAAGAGATAATAAGAAAGCCTTCTATGGCGATCAATGCAAAGAAACAGAGGAAAACAACAGAATGGGAAAGACTAGGGATTTCTTCAAGAAAATCAGAGATACCAAAGGAACATTTCATGCAAAGATGAGCTCGATAAAGGACAGAAATGGTATGGACCTAACAGAAGCAGAAGATATTAAGAAGAGATGGCAAGAATACACAGAAGAACTGTACAAAAAAGATCTTCACGACCCAGATAATCACGATGGTGTGATCACTGACCTAGAGCCAGACATCCTGGAATGTGAAGTCAAGTGGGCCTTAAAAAGCATCACTATGAACAAAGCTAGTGGAGGTGATGGAATTCCAGTGGAGCTATTCCAAATCCTGAAAGATGATGCTGTGAAAGTGCTGCACTCAATATGCCAGCACATTTGGAAAACTCAGCAGTGGCCACAGGACTGGAAAAGGTCAGTTTTCATTCCAATCCCAAAGAAAGGCAGTGCCAAAGAATGCTCAAACTACCGTACAATTGCACTCATCTCACACGCTAGTAAAGTAATGCTCAAAATTCTCCAAGCCAGGCTTCAGCAATATGTGAACCGTGAACTTCCAGATGTTCAAGCTGGTTTTAGAAAAGGCAGAGGGACCAGAGATCAAATTGCCAACATCCGCTGGATCATGGAAAAAGCAAGAGAGTTCAAGAAAAACATCTATTTCTGCTTTAGTGACTATGCCAAAGCCTTTGACTGTGTGGATCACAATACACTGTGGAAAATTCTTCAAGAGATGGGAATACCAGACCACCTGATCTGCCTCTTTAGAAATTTGTATGCAGGTCAGGAAGCAACAGTTAGAACTGGACATGGAACAACAGACTGGTTCCAAATAGGAAAAGGAGTACGTCAAGGCTGTATATTGTCACCCTGCTTATTTAACTTCTATGCAGAGTACATCATGAGAAATGCTGGACTGGAAGAAACACAAGCTGGAATCAAGATTGCCGGGAGAAATATCAATCACCTCAGCTATGCAGATGACACCACCCTTATGGCAGAAAGTGAAGAGGAACTCAAAAGCCTCTTGATGAAAGTGAAAGTGGAGAGTGAAAAAGTTGGCTTAAAGCTCAACATTCAGAAAACGAAGATCATGGCATCCGGTCCCACCACTTCATGGAAAATAGATGGGGAAACAGTGGAAACAGTGTCAGACTTTATTTTGGGGGGCTCCAAAATCACTGCAGATGGTGACTGCAGCCATGAAATTAAAAGACGCTTACTCCTTGGAAGGAAAGTTATGACCAACCTAGATAGCATATTCAAAAGCAGAGACATTACTTTGCCAACAAAGGTCCATCTAGTCAAGGCTATGGTTTTTCCTGTGGTCATGTATGGATGTGAGAGTTGGACTGTGAAGAAGGCTGAGCGCCGAAGAATTGATGCTTTTGAACTGTGGTGTTGGAGAAGACTCCTGAGAGTCCCTTGGAGTGAAAGGAGATCCAACCAGTCCATTCTGAAGGAGGTCAGCCCTGGGATTTCTTTGGAAGGAATGATGCTAAAGCTGAAACTCCAGTACTTTGGCCACCTCATGCAAAGAGTTGACTCATTGGAAAAGACTCTGATGCTGGGAGGGATTGAGGGCAGGAGGAGAAGGGGACGACAGAGGATGAGATGGCTGGATGGCAATACTGACTCGATGGATGTGAGTCTCAGTGAACTCTGGGAGTTGGTGATGGACAGGGAGGCCTGGCGTGCTGCGATTCACGTGGTCGCAAAGAGTCGGACACGACTGAGAGACTGATATGATTTTTATTCTTTTTTGCATTCCCTAAATGGGAATAGGACTATATTCTTAGAACTGAGTGATAATTTATATTAAAAGGCATCTCTGAAAATCGACAGAATGCCTTTCTGTTACATTTTGTTTTGGATTACTTGATTAAACTTTACTCATAGCAGTATTAACTCTATTTTTTCTCAAGTAAAATACAGAAAATCGGGGTTTTACTGTTGTTTTTATACTGATAATGGCAAGATAAGGTCTGGATTTATAAAATAGATAATGACAAGTGATCATCAAAGTTTATCAGTCTTGGTAAATGATGTACAAAATTTCTGTGAAAGGCAAATATACAGGCTAGTGACATTTCAAAGAAAAGCGAAGTCAGAAGATGACTCTATTTTTCTAAACTTGATAGAACTTGCTTATAAATACTAGTAAACGAAAGCTTGTCCACTAGGTGTAAATTCAAAATAAGCTGCTACTTGGTGTGTATTCATTAATGCAACTTAACTCACTTTAACATTTAATTTACACACCAAATAATTCATTCACTCATGTATTCAACAAACAACTACTGAGCACCTACTACAGACCAGGAAAACAAAACAGTCAAAGTCTTTTTCTCCCACTGACTCACACTCTAGTCAGAGGAGATAGATGATATGCTATATGCTAAGTGGTGATAAGTTCTCTGAAGAAAAATATGGTGGTGAAAGGGTATGAGAGAGTGGTTTTATTTTATATAGAGTGACAAAGGAAGACATTCCCAATAGAGTGATATTTTAGTGGAGTCTTGAAGAAAATGGGAAAGTAAATCATCTGGAGAAAACCACTGTAAAATCATAAATCTAAAACACTCAAGCTCTAAGCCTTGAAAACTTAGGTTTACATGTAAATGTGTAACATCGCAGAAGTTTACTCCCATAGCAACAACTTCAAGCACACAATACTCTAAAAGGAAAAAACAGAATAAGCAGTATTACTCATATATAAAAGGGGGTAGGAAGAGTGTCTGCAATTACAATACAGAAAGAAACCAAAATTATAAAGAAATAAAGAATTTTCTCCCCAACTGAAACAGATTTCACAACAAGCAGTAAGAAAAATCTTAGTTTCAATTACTCGTATCTTCACTGACAACTTCACTTCAAGAGACCATGAAAAGACCAAAACCAAGATAAGAGTTTAAAAAAAAAGGAAATGGAAGATACAAGTATTTTATATAAAGTAAAACTGAATTGGTATACTACCTTTACACAAAAACCAAATTCAACTTGGAGTTTATGTTCTTAATGTCTTTCAGAACACACCAGAAGAAAAATTAGAAATACGGTTACTTTTTACAAAAGTCATCCTTAAGCCCAGTTACTTAAATGAATCTGTCAGATTACAGATTACATGAAGTTTTTGCCATTAGGGTTCTCAAGTGTAAATCCTACATTGTTTTAATCCTTATAAATTAATTCACATTTTCCAAGCAGAGCAACTACATTTACTCTGGCCTCTTATACCCAGTTCTCATTCACATTCTAAGCTATCTCTGCAACAATTTCTGACTGCTGAGCTTCCTTTCACTTTTTAATACAAATGTATGATTTTCTACCATACACATTTACCACAGTTTATTTAACTAGTTGCTTGCTGCTGCTAAGTCGCTTCAGTCGTGTCTGACTCTGTGTGATCCCATAGATGGCAGCCTACCAGGCTCCCCCGTCCCTGGGATTCTCCAGGCAAGAACACTAGAGTGGTTGCCATTTCCTTCTCCAATGCAGGAAAGTGAAAAGTGAAAGTGAAGTCGCTCAGTCGTGTCCGACTCTTCGAAACCCCATGGACTGCAGCCCACCAGGCTCCTCCGTCCTTGGGATTTTCCAGGCAAGAGTACTGGAGTGGGATGCCATTTCCTTCTCCAATGCATGAAAGTGAAAAGTGAAAGTGAAGTCGCTCAGTCGTGTCCGACTCTTATGACCCCATGGACTGCAGCCCACCAGGCTTCTCTGTCCATGGGATTTTCCAGGCAAGAGTACTGGAGTGGGGTGCCATTGCCTTTTCCAACTAGTTGCTTACTTATGGACATTTAGACTATTTCTAATTTTTTGGTATAAAAAAACATGCCTCATATACAGGTTTGAGGTAAAATTCATATTTTACACCTGAGTAAATATATTAATGATGTAAATTTCCAATAAAAAAGTCAAACGGTACAAGCTTTTGTAATTTTGAAGGATAATGACAAATTACCTTCCACGGAAGCTATTTACATTTCTACCAGCAAAGCATGAGAGTACTAGTTTCTTCCTGTCTTTGCTAATTTAATGTCTTACCAAACGTTTTAGATTATTGACAATCTAGTAAGAGAAAAATGGCAGGGTTTAATTTGCATTAATTTTAATTTAGCTTTAATTTGCATTTCTTTTATTATAACTGAAATTTGGCATTTGTTCTTATGTTTAAGAGCCACCTATATTACTTTACAATTTTTTCTGTTCTTAAAAGTTGAGATGGTAGACTATTTCTTATTCTATTTTATGAGCTCCAAGTATTCCCTCTCCAATTTGTAGTTTGCTCAGTCACTTAAATCACACTTAAAAATGATACTATTCAAACACCATTCCCATCTGAATTAGAACAATTAACCACTGCTTAATATATACCCATTACAACACATTTTATACTTGGTATACAGTTGATGCTTAAACAGTATTTTCTGATTGAATGAATAAACAGCATTAATACAGGTGCTAGAGATACAAGAGAAAATAAAACAAGCTCCCTGCCTTATACAGAATTCTTTCTGGTGGAGAAAAGAATTATACTACCAACTAATTAAAAACAATGTATAAAAGTACTTTAAAATACATGTGGTATTATGGAAACAAATATAAGAAATTAGGTAATTACATATTATATACACTTGGAGAATGATGAGTTGGTGAAAAAGTGAAAAGCATCACCAGCAGATATACAAGCAATTCACACAGAGCAGTTCTCATAGCACGGGTGAATATAGTGTTTTATGCACACACAGGACACAGACCAAAAAGGTAGGCTTGGATTAGGCGGTATAAATCTTGAATACAATCTTGAGAAGTTTATATTTTCATAATGTGGACTTATAATGGATTTTCCCTCATAATTCAAATTCTCATTAACTGGTAGGAAGCACACAGACACTCCACAGAGAATTCTAAGGCTGTGTCTGAGGTTGGCAGGAAGGTAATGTGATTGACAGTATGCCATGCATTTATTTTTGTTTTCTAAATGTGTGAGCCCATTTATTTCTATATTATTTATTTATTTGGTCGTGCTGGGTCTTTGTTTGGTGTGAGGGCTTTCTCTAGCTGTGGTGCAAGGGCTTCTTGAGGCTGTAGCTTCTCTTGTTGTAGAGCATGGGCTTCAGTAGCTGTGGCTTGCATGGGCTCAGTAATTTTTACGAAATATCATCCCATTTACAATAACATCAAAAACAATAAAATACTTAGAAGTAAATTTAACCAAGGAGGTGAAAGATCTCTATTATGAAAACTATAAGGCATTGATGAAAGAAACTGAAGAAGACACAAATAAATGGAAAGGTATTCCATGTTCATGGATTGTGGAATTAATATTGTTAAAAAACATTAATACTACCAGAAGTCATTTATAGCAGTGGTCTCTAACATTTTTGGCACCAATGACCAGGTTTGTGGAAGACAATTTTTCCACAGACTGGGGCAGGTGAGGGAGGGATAATTTTGGGTTATTCAAGCATATTACATTTATTGTGCATTTTATTTTTAATCTAATGTCACCCCTGATATGACAGGCAGTACCAGCAGGCTGTGGCCTGGAGGTTGAGGACCCTTGATTCATAGATTCAGTACAATCCTTATCAAGATTCTAATGGCAATTTTTATAGAAGTAGAAAAAACACTAAAGACTGTCAAAAGCCACAGAAATTTTGAGAAAGAAGAACAAAGCAGGATGCAACACACTTCTTGATTTCAAGCAAGCTATATTAATCAGAACAGTATGATATTGACATAAAAACAAATAGAACACTGGAACACACTTGAAAGCCCAGAAATAAACCCAAGCATACATGGTCAACTAATGTTTGACAAGGTAGCCAAGAAGACTCAAAAAAGAAAACACCTTTTGTTCAATAAATGGTATTGGGATAACTGGAAATTGAAATGTAAAAGAATGAAAGTGAACCCCTATATTACTCCACTCACAAAAATTAACTTGAAACACAATAAAGACTTACATGTAAGACCTGCAATCATGAAACTCCTAAAAGAAAACATAAGAATAAAACTCCTTGACATGGATCTTGGTAACATATATGGATTTGATACCTAAAGCATATGCAACAAACTAAAAAATAAACAAGTTGACTACATCAAACTAAAAAGTTTCTTTACAGCCAAAGAAAAAATCAACAAAGTGAAAAAATAATCTATGGACTGGGAAAAAGTTTTTGTAAGCCATGTATCTGTTAGGGGTTAATATCCAAAATGTATTTAAAAACTCATATAACTCAATAGTAAAGAAAAAAAAACAATTAAAAAATGGAGAAAGGATCTGAATAGACATTTTTCCAAAGATGATACTAAAAAGGCCAACAGGTACATGAGAATATGCTCCACAACACTAGTCATTACAGAAATGCAAGCTAAAAGCGCAAGGTTAAGTTGCTAAGATAATTCACGCCTGTTAGAACAGCCATCATGGGAAAGGTAAAGAGATAACAAATGCTGGCATGGATGTCCTGTGTTAGTGGGACTGTAAACTGGTGCAGTGGAACTACCATAGGATCCAGTAATTAAACTTCTGGGAATATATTTAGAGGAAATGAAAACACTAACTCAAAAAGGTATCTGCAACCCCAAGTTCATAGCAGCTTTATTTACAATAGTTAAGAAATGGAAACAACCTAAGTGTCAATTGATGGATAAATGAATAAAGAAGTTGTGATATATATATTGGAATGTTGTTTAGTCTTTAAAAAATGAGAAAATCCTGTCATTTGCAACAACTAGGATGGAACTTAGTGGCATTATGCTGAGCGAAATAGGTCAGACAGAAAAGGGCAAATGCTGTAAAATCTCACACGTGGAATCTAAAAGCAAATAAAATAGAAACTAACTTACGGAAAAAAGATTAGACGTTGGGTACCAAAGGTAGAGGGTAGTGGGAGGGGGAATTGGAGGAAGGTGGTTGAAAAGTAAATAAATGAAATAAGTACTATGGATATTTGTAAAGCCTCCTCAGATAACCATTTTGCCTTCAGTTCAGTTCATTTGCTCAGTCCTGTCTGACTCTTTGCAACCTCATGGACTGCAGCACGTCAAGCTTCCCTGTCCATCAGCAACTCTTGGAGCTTACTCAAATTCATGTCCATCCAGTTGGTGATGCCACCCAACCATCTCATCCTCTTTCATCCCCTTCTCCTCCCACCTTCAATCTCTCCCAGAATCAGGGTCTTTTCAATTTAGTCAGTTCTATGCATCAGGAGGCCAAATCATTGGAGCTTCAGTTTCAGCATCAGTCCTTCCAAATGAATATTCAGGACTGATCTCCTTTAGGATGGACTGGTTGGACCTCCTTGCAGTCCAAGGGACTCTCAAGAGTCTTCTCCAACAACACAGTTCAAAAGCATCAATTCTTTGGCGCTCAGTTTTCTTTATAGTCCAACTCTCACATCCATACATGACTACTGGAAAAAATATAGCTTTGACTAGATGGACCTCTGTTGGCAAAGTGATGTCTCTGCTTTTTAATATGCTGTCAAAGTTGGTTATAACTTTTCTTCCAAGGAGCAAGTGCCTTTTAATTTCGTGGCTGCAGTCACCATCTGCAGTGATTTTGGAGCCCAAGAAAATAAAGTCTGTCACTGTTTCCCCATCTATTTGCCATGAAGTAATGGGACCAGATGCTATGATCTTAGTTTTCTGAATGCTGAGTTTTAAGCCAACTTTTTCACTTTCCTCTTTCACTTTCATCAAGAGGCTCTTTAGTTCTTCCCTGCTTTCTGCCATAAGTGTGGTGTCATCTGCATATCTGAGGTTATTGATATTTCTCCCGGCAATCTTGATTCCAGCTTGTGCTTCATCCAGTCCAGCATTTCTCATGATGTACTCTGCATATAAATTAAATAAGCAAGGTGACAATATACAGCCTTGACGTACTCCTTTCCCAATTTGGAATCAGTCTGTTGTTCCATGTCCAGTTCTAACTGTTGCTTCTTTACCTGCATACAGATTTCCCAGGAGGCAGGTCAGGTGATCTGGTATTCCCATCTCTTGAAGAATTTTCCACAGTTTATTGTGATCCACATAGTCAAAGGCTTTGGCGTAGTCAATAAAGCAGAAGTAGATGTTTTTCTGGAATTCTCTTGATTTTTCAATGATCCAATGGATGTTGGCAATTTGATCTCTGGTTTCTTTGCCTTTTCTAAAACCAGCTTGAACATCTGGAAGTTCACAGTTCATGTACTGATGAAGCCTGGCTTGGAGAATTTTGAGCATTACTTGGCTAGAGTGTGAGATGAGTGCAATTGTGCGGTAGTGTGAACATTCTTTGGCATTGCCCTTCTTCGGGATTGGAATGAAAACTGTTCTGTGGCGACTGCTGAGGTTTCCAAATTTGCTGGCATATTGAGTGTAGCACTTTCACAACATCATCTTTTAGGATTTGAAATAGCTCAACTGGAATTTCATCACCTCCACTAGCTTTGTTCGTAGAGATGATTCCTAAGGCCTACTTATCTTCACATTCCAGGATGTCTGGCTCTAGGTGAGTGATCACACCATCGTGGTTATCTTGGTCATGAAGATCTTTTTTGTATAGTTCTTCTGTGTATTCTTGCCACCTCTTCTTAATATCTTCTGCTTCTGTTAGGTCCATACCATTTCTGCCTTCTTTTTCTTTGGGATGGTTTTGATCACCTCCACCTGTATAGTGTTATGGACCTCTGTTAAGAGTTCTTCAGGCACATTGTTAAGTAGATCTAGTCCCTTGAATCTATTTGTTACCTCTACTGTGAATTCATATGGGATATGATTTAAGTCATACCTGGCTGGCCTAGTCTTTTTTCCCAGTTTTCTTTAGTTAAGCTGAATTTTGCTGATGATCTGAGCCACAGTCAGTTCCAGGTCTTGTTTTTGCTGACTGTATACAGTTTCTCCATCTTTGGCTACAAAAAATTTAATCAATTTGATTTTGGTATTGACCATTTGGTGATGTACATGTGTAAAGTTCTCTCTCGTCTTGTTGAAAAAGGGTATTTGCCATGACTAGTGCATTTTCTTGGCAGAATTCAGTTGGTCTTTGCCCTGCTTCATTTTTTTCTCCAAGGCTGAACTTGCCCATTACTCCAGGACTCCAGGTATATCTTGACTTCCTACTTTTGCATTCCTATCCCCAAAGATGAATAGAACACTGTTTTTAGGTGTTAGTTCTAGGAGGTCTTTTAGGTCTTCATAGAACTGGTCAACTTCAGCTTCTTCAGCACCGGTGGTAGGGGCATAGACCTGGATTACTGTGATGTTGAATGGCTTGCCTTCGGAATGAACTAAGATCATTCTGTCATTTTTGAGGTTGCACCCAAGTACTGTATTTCAGACTCTTTTGTTGATTATGAGGGCTACTCTGTCTTCTATGGGATTCTTGCCCACAGTAGTATATATAATGGTCATCTGAATTAAATTTGTCAATTCCTGTCCATTTTAGTTCACTGATTCCTAGGATGTCGATGTTTATTCTTACTATCTCCTGCTTGACCACATCCAATTTTCCTTGATTCATGGACCTAACATTCCAGGTTCCCATACAATACTGTTCCTTGCAGCATCAGATTTTACTTTTGTCGCCAGACACATCCACAACTGAGCATCGTATCTGCTTTGGCTCAGCCACTTCATTCATTCTGGGGCTTTTGGTAATTCTCCTCTGTTCTTCCCCAGTAGCATATTGGACACCTTAAGACCTAGGGGACTCATCTTTTGGTGTAATATATTTTTGCCATTTTATACAGTTCATGAGGTTCTCACGACAAGTATACTAGGATAGTTTGCCATTCCTTCCTCTAGTAGAACGTTTTGTCAGAACTCTCTGCTATAACCTGTCCATCTGGGATGGCCCTGCACTGCATGGCTCATAGCTTCACCGAGTTACACAAGGCTTTACGAACAGTGGAAGAACAAAGAGACACGAAAAGCAAGGGAGAGAGGGAAAGGTACATCCAATTAAACACAGAGTTTCAAAGAATAACTTGGAGAAAAAAGAATGCCTTCTTTAATGAACAGTACTTAATAATAGAATAAAACAACTAAAGGGAAAGACTAGAGATCTCTTCAGGAAAATTGGAAACATCAATGAAGCATTCTGACCAAAGATGGGCACAATAAAGGAAAAAATTGTAAAGATCTAGTAGATGCTGAAGAGACCAAGAAGAGATGGAAAGAATACAGAGAAGAACTGTATATAAAAGATCTTAATGAACTGGATTACTACGATTGTATGGTTGGTCACCCAGAGCCAGACATTTTGGAGTGGGAAGTCAAGTGGGCCTCAAGAGCACTGTTGCTAATAAATCCAGTGGATGCAATGAAATTACAGCAGAACTATCCAAATCCTTAAAGGAGGATACCGTCAAAGTTTTGTATTCATTATGTCATCAAATCTGGAAGACCCAGCAGTGGCCACAGGACTGAAAAGGTCAATCCTCAGCCCAACTCCCAAGAATAGTAGTACCAAAGAATGTGATAACCATTGGACAACTGCACTCATCTCCCATTCTAGTAAGGTCATGTTTAAAATCTTGCATGCTAGGCTTCAGTATTATGTGAACCAAGAACTTCCAGATGTCCAAGGTGGTTACAGAAAAGAAAAAGGAACTAGAGATCAAATTGCCAACATTCCCTGGATTATACAGAAAACAAGGGAATTTCAGAAAAACATCTATCTCTGTTTCATCAACTGTGCTAAAGCCTTTGACTGTGTGGATCATGATAAACTGTGGAAAGTTCTTAGAGAGATGGGAATACCAGACCATCTTACCTGTCTTCTGAGAAACATGTATGCGGGTCAAGAAGCAACAGTTAGAAATGTGTATGGGAAAACTGATTGGTTCAAGGTTGAGAAAGGAGTACAACAGGGCTGTCTGCTGTCACCCTGTTTGTTTAACCTATATGCTGAGCATATCATGAGAAATGCCAGGATTGCTGAGTTAAAAGCCAGAATCAAGAGAGGCAGGAGAAACATCAACAATCTCAGATATGCGGATGACACCACTCTAATGACAGAAAGCGAAAAGATACTAAAGAGCCTCTTGATGAGGGTGAAGGAGGACAGGGAAAGAGCTGGCTTAAGACGAAATATTAAAAAAACTAAGAACTCAGATGGTGGCATCCAGCTCCATTATTGCATGACAAACAGAAGGGGAAAATGTGGAAATAGTGACAGATATCCTCTTCTCAGTCTCCAAAATCACTGCGGACGGTGACTGCAGCCATCAAATCAGGAGACGATTACTTTCTTGGCAGGAAAGCAATGACAAACCTAGACAATGTATGGAAAAGCAGAGACATTTCTCTGCTGACAAAGGTCCGTATAGTTAAGGCTAAGGTCTTCCCAGTGGTCACATGGGGTTGTGAGAGCTGGACTATAAAGAAGGCAGAACACAAAGAGTTGATGCCTTCAAACTGCGGTGCTGGAGAAGACTTCTAGGGAGAAGACTCTCCCTAGACAGCAAGGAGATCAAACCAGTCAATCTTAAGGGAGATCAACCCTAAATATTCACTGGAAGGACTGATGCTGGAGCTGAAGCTCCAGTATTTTGATCATCTGATGCGAACAGATGACTCATTGGAAAAGTCCCTGAGGCTGGGAAAGATTGAGGGCAGAAGGAGAAGAGATCGTCAGAGGATGAGATGGTTGGATGGCATCATTGATGCAATGAACATGAACTTGGGCAAACTCCGGGAGATGGTGACGGACAGGGAGGCCTGGTGTGCTGCAGTCCATGTGGTTGCAAGGAGTCAGACATGACTGGGTAACTGAACAATAATTATTACAGATATAATGTACATAATGATGACTGTAGCTAAAACTGTTGAATAATATATAGGAAAGCTAAGAGAGTCAATCCTAGCATTCTCATTACAAGGAGAAATATTTTTTCCTTTTTCTTTTCATTTTATCCATATGGGATGATGGATGTTAACTGAACCTACTATAGCAATCATTTCACAACTTATGTAAGTCAAACCATCATGCTGTAAACATTAACGTTATAAAGTAACATATGTCAATTATTTCACAATAAAATTTGGAAAAAAAAAGTCATCTAGATAAGATACTCTACAAATAAGTAATTATTTAAATAAACAAATAAACATTGTATTGCATTTAAAGAGTAACAAGTATATCACAAGAGAGTCTATAAAATGAAAACAAATATATTTGCCAGTTTTGGAGAGAGTTATTGACTTGCCTCCATCTTGGGTAATAACTGGTAACGCCAAGCTATTTTCATCTTAATGTCAGGTTCCATTTTATGACTGCATACATCTTCATCACATTCTTTTTTATAGCTATCATCAATTAATGGTGCAGGAAGTTTCTAAGAAAACAGAATGACACATTATTAAGCATCTGTGGTTAAAAAAAAAGTGAAAATTTTCTTAAATCATAATATTACTACTTTCCAATGTATTAAAAATTGACACTTTAAAATTGACTCAAGCATGATATCATGACAATATCGATATTTCTACAGTAGAGAATTACACAGTATTAAATGTGAAATTTAACTTTTTACTAATGAACTAGAATTTGAAAAAAAATTCAAATTTTTATACTAGCAAAAATCAAATGCTGTTGCTAGACACTACGATCATCAAGAAAATCTTATACTCTTAAAGTTTAGAATTAGCACTTTTATGTTGTATGTAATTATTGTTAGGTTTGCCACAAGGTACAAATACAGCATGTGTGTAATCTGTCTACTGGTTTGTAATTCTAGAATTTAAAAAACCCATTCACCAAAATAATGGATGAAGTAACAACTAACAATAAAGACATTTATTTTGCCCATATCAAACATTAGTTTTGCACCTGCAAGCCTATGACTCTAACTTTAACAATGAAAATAGAATTTAAAATCTGATTAAATGAAGAGACAAAGAATTCCCATTTTCCTTACTTAGAAGCTGACCTACAAAATGACCTACTGAGCGGCTACAAGAAAACATACGAAAACATTGTTTTGTGAAGAGTACACACGCTTTTTGGAGAAGGAAAACACAAGCAGTACTTTTGTTTTTTATCAGCTATAATCATAAAGTGAAGCATTTGGATTAGTAAACATAATCTTGTATGTCTTCATAAATTAGTGTAAGCTGCAATTTATACCTTTCAGGATTAAATTTACTTATACTTGTGACTCTGAGTGAACTCCGGGAGTTGGTGAAGGACAGGGAGACCTGGAGTGCTGTGATTCATGGGGTCGCAAAGAGTCGGACACGACTGAGCGACTGATCTGATCTGATCTGATGCTTAAAATTGTGTCAACTAAAAATTATAGTAACCATCAGATATTTTAGAGTAATCTCCTAAAAGATCTTACAGTGGATTCACTCTATAATATATGCTAGTATTAGACACTGCTGCTGCTGCTGCTAAGTCGCTTCAGTCGTGTCCGACTCTGTGCGACCCCATAGATGGCAGCCCACCAGGCTCCCTCATCCCTGGGATTCTCCAGGCAAGAACACTGGAGTGGGTTGCCATTTCCTTCTCCAATGCATGAAAGTGAAAAGTGAAAGTGAAGTCGCTCAGTCGTGTCCAACTCCTAGCGACCCCGTGGACTGCAGCCTACCAGGCTCCTCCGCCCATGGGATTTGCTAGACTAGAGTACTGGAGTGGGTTGCCATTGCCTTCTCCACTAGTTGTATGATTAAAACTCTGAATACATCATACCTAGCAAAGCATTCATTTCTTACAAAACACAAAGTTACATTTTTTCCAATGGAAACAAATATATGTGTATAGTTCAACATAGCATAGAGGTTATAAGTTTGAATTTAGCAACCAGATTGTTCAGATTCAAATCCTGACTTTGCAGTAGAGCTGTATCTGTGGTTACCCTGACCAACTGTAGTACCTCTACATGTCTCCATTCAAAACTGGAAAAATGCAGATAGTAGTATTTACTTCATTGGTTTGTTGTAAGTAATAAATGAGCTAAAATATAAATGCAAAGAATGGTACCTGCCACATGTCAAGCATTCAATAAATGTTTGATTAAGAGAACTGAGTCAAATCACTGTCCTAACTTTAACTCAAAGCCACACATTTTGTATTGTCAATATTAGGTAGCATTTAGTATAAATATTCGGAGAAGGCAATGGCATCCCGGAGAAGGCAATGATACCCCACTCCAGTACTCTTGCCTGGAGAATCCCATGGACAGAGGAGCCTGGTAGGCTGCAGTCCACGGGGTCGCTAGGAGTCAGACAGGACTGAGCGACTTCACTTTCACTTTTCACTTTCATGCACTGGAGAAGGAAATGGCAACCCACTCCAGTGTTCTTGCCTGGAGAATCCCAGGGATGAGGGAGCCTGGTGGGCTGCCGTCTATGGGGTCACACAGAGTCGGACACGACTGAAGCGACTTAGCAGCAGCAGCTGCAGTATAAATATTTGTATTTTTTTCAATCTAAGGAACATTTGTAATAACAGTTATGACAAAGGTCATAACTCAACAACAAAAACATTAAAATATTTTTTTCAAAAGAGACAGTGTGTATTTTTAAAATGTATACCACACTGTCTCTCGTTAGTTAAAATATATCAATCTGGAATAGAAATGTTCTAATATTAAGGTGTATAGTATTAAAGAACTAGACCTAAAATATTAGAGATCTCTTATTAATACGGCTAAGACATGTAAACAAGATGAGAGTATAAAAATAGGTGACCATTTCCTTATGTATCTTATTAAATAGGCATCTACTCCTATGGTGGACATTTCACCATTTCAAAAACTTTTATAAGAGGAAAATTACAATGATTCTAATTTCAGTATTGATAAAATAGATGCTCATTTTCTAAAGAGGAAAATGTTCAAAATAGGTATAGAAAATACACTCTAACTAGTAACATTCATCTAAAGGTTATGTTTTAATATATAAATAATAAATATACATATATTAATATGTGCATATATTAAGTACTTTCAATTGAAATAAAATTCACATAAAACAAAATTTATTATTTTAAGTATTTTAAAGTGCAGTTGAGTGAATTTTAGAATATTAAGAGTTGTGCAACCATTACCACTATTTACTTTCAGAACATTTTCAATCCTCCCAAAAGAAACAGTACACTCATTCAGCAGTCACTACCCATTCCCCCCTCCTCCTAGTCCTCCAAATCGTTAATCTATTTTCTGTCCTATGGATTAGTCTAGTCTAGACAGTTAATTTAAATAGAATTATATAACACATGACCTTTTGGATCTGGTTTATTTCACTTAGTGTGGTGGTTTCAAGGTTCATCCATTTGGCTGTATGTATTTCATTTTGTTTTATTACTGAATAATATTCCACTGATTGGATATATGTCACATTTGTTTATCTATTCATCAGTTAGTAGACATCTGGATTGTTTCTACTTTTTGGCTGTTATGACAAAGCAGCTATGAATATTCATGCCTGAGTTTTAATGTGAACATATATATCCACTTCTCTAGGATGTATACCTAGGAGAGGGTCATAGAGTAAATCTGTTAAACTTTTTCAGGAACTACAAAAATGTTTTCCATAATGGCTGTACCATTTTATATTCTTACCAACAATGTTTGAGGGTTCCAATATTTCCACATCCTAACATTTTTTCTTTCTTTATTGAAAAAATAGCTATCTTAGTAGGTGTGACATAGTATCTCATTGTAGTTTCGATTTACATCTGATGACTAATGATGTTGTTTCTTTTCATGTGTTAGTTTTGGACACTTGTATATCTTCTTTAGAAATATGTCTATATATACTTTGCCCACTGTTTAACTGGGCTCTTTACCTTGTTGAGTTATGACAATTCTTTATTTATTCTAGGTATTAGACCCTTATCGTATATATGATATGTTCTCACATTCTGTGGTTTTGTCTTTTCACTTTCTCACCAGTGTGTTTTGATGCAAAAATATTTTTTAATTTTGATGAAGTCCAGTTTATTGTTTTTTTCTTTTGTTGCTTGTACTTTTGATGTTGTATTTAAGAAACTATTGCCTAACCCAAAGTCATAAAGATTTCCTCCTTTCGTTTTTTCTAAAGTTTTAGATTCAGGATCCGTGGACAAGATGGCGGAGTAGAAGGACGTGCACTCATCTTCTCCTGCAAAAACACCAAGATTGCAACTAGCGGCTGAACAACCATCAACAGGAGAACGTTGAATCACACCAAAAAAAAGATACCCTGCATCTAAGAGCAAAGGAGAAGCCCCACAAGATGGTAGGGGGGGCAAGATCGCTTTTAGAATCAAACCTCAGAACTGCCAGCAATGCTTGGAGGACACAAACAAAACCTTGTGCACACCACGACTGAGGGAAAGCAGCAGTGATCCCCACAAGGGATTAAGTCAGACCTGCCAATGAGTGTCTCCTGCAGAGGCATGGGTCAGCAGTGACCTGACTCAGGGGCAGGAGCTCTGGCTGCAGCAGACCTGGGAGGTGGGGCATGCGGCATGAGTCCGCCTGGAGGAGGTCGCCATTAGCGCCACTATAGAACCGCAAATACATCACCCACAAACTGGAGAACAACTATACCAAAGAAGTTCTCACAATGCTGCCAAAGTTCTAGGGCCCACAACAGATTTTCTGACTTGGGGATTCAGCAAAAGGGCTGAGAACCCCAGGAAAACAGACTCTTGGAGAGCACAACAAAACCTTGTGTGCACCAGGACCTAGGAGAAAGGAGCTGCTGCTGCTGCTAAGTCACTTCGTCATGTTTGACTCTGTGTGACCCCATAGACGGCAGCCCACCAGGCTCCCCTGTCCCTGGGATTCTCCAGGCAAGAACACTGGAGTGGGTTGCCATTTCCTTCTCCAATGCATGAAAGTGAAATTACTATATAACACAGGGAGCTCAGCCTGGTGCTCTGCGATGCTAGAGGTGTGGGATGGGGGAAGGGGAGAGAGCCTCAAGAAGGAGGTATATGTGTATGATTATGGCTAATGCTCGTTGTTGTACACTGAAGCCAATACAACATTGTAAAGCAATTTTCCTCCAATTTAAAAATAAATTAAAAAAAAAAAAAAAAGAAAAGTGAAAGGGAAGTCGCTCAGTCGTGTCCGACTCCTAGCGACCCCATGGACTGCAGCCTACCAGGCTCCTCTGTCCATGGGATTTTCCAGGCAAGAGTACTGAATGGGGTGCTATCGCCTTCTCTGGGAGAAAGGAGCAGTGATGCCATAAGAGACTGAGCCAGACTTGCCTGTGAGTGTCTGGGAGTCTCTGGTGGAGGTGTGTGTCAACAGTGGCCTGCTGCTGGGTCAGGAGCACTGATTACAAAGGTCCTGGGAGCCCAGTGTGTTGGTGTAAGTTCTTTTGAAGGAGGACCCATTACCACTATTACCCCTACCATAGTTTGGCCTTAGGCCAAACTATAGGGAGGGAACACAGCCCCACCCATCAGCAGAAAATTGGATTAAAGATTTACTGAATATAGCTCCACCCACCAGAGCAAGACCCAGTTTTACCCACAGCCTGTCCTTCCCAAGGAAGGACATAAGCTTCTTGTTCTCATCCATCAGCGAGCAGACAGAATGAAAACCACAACCACAGAAAACCAACCAGACTGATTACACAATCACAGCCTTGTCTAACTCAATGAAACTATGAGCTATGCCATGTGGGGACACCCAAGATGGAGGGGTCATGGTGGAGAGTTCTGACAAAACAAGGTTTAATGGAGAAGGGAATGGCAAACCACTTCATTATTCTTGCCTTGAGAACCCCATGAACAGTATGAAAAAGCAAAAAGATATGACACTGAAAAATGAACTCCCCAGGTCAGTAGGTGCTCAATATGCTACTGGAGAAGAGTAGAGAAACAACTACAGAAAGAATGAAGAGACAGAACCAAAGTGAAAACAACCCACAGTTGTGGACATGACTGGTGATGCAAGTAAAACGTGATGCTGTAAAGAACAATACTGCACAGGAACCTAGATTGTTAGGTCTATGAATCAAGGTAAATTGGAAGTGTTCAAACTTCCAATGGAAGTTTGGCAAGAGTGGAGATGGCAAGAGTGAACATCAACATTTTAGGAATCAGTGAACTAAAGTGGACTGGAACGGGTGAATTTAATTCAGATGACCATTACATCTACTACGGTGGGCAAGAATCCCTTAGAACAAATGGAGTAGCCCTAACAGTCAACAAAAGAGTCTAAAATGCAGTACTTGGGTACAGTCTCAAAAATGACAAAATGATCTTCGTTTGTTTCCAAGGCAAATTATTCAATATCACAGTAATT
Source organism: Bos indicus (assembly GCF_029378745.1). Lineage (NCBI taxonomy): Eukaryota > Metazoa > Chordata > Mammalia > Artiodactyla > Bovidae > Bos > Bos indicus. The sequence continues at coordinate 62,837,819 of NC_091774.1, read as the reverse complement.
CAAGTCTAAGTCCCAACCATTAATGCTGAAGAAGCTGCAGTTGAACGGTTCCATGAGGGCCTATAAGACCTTCTAGAACTAACACCAAAAATAGATATCCTTTTCATCCCAGAGGACGGGAATCCAAATGTAGGAAGTCAAGAGATATCTTGAGTAACAGGCAAGTTTGGCCTTGGAGTATAAAATGAGGTAGGTCAAAGGCTAACAGAGTTTTGCCAAGAAATGCACTGGTCATAGCAAACACCCTCTTCCAAAAATACAACAAGACAACTCTACACATGGACATCACCAGATGGTCAATACTAAAATCAGATTGATTATATTATTTGGAGCTGAAGATGAAGCTCTATATAGTCAGCAAAAACAAGACCAGGCGCTGACTGTGGCTCAGATCATGAAGCCAATTTGGCTCCTTATCGCCAAATTCAGACTTAAATTGAAGAAAGTGGGGAAAACCACTAGACCATTCAGGTATGACCTAAATCAAATCCCTTACGATTATACAGTGGAAGTTATATATAAATTCAAGGGATTAGATCTGATAGAGTGCCTGAAGAACTATGGACAGAGGTTCATAACATTGTACAGGAGGCAGTGATCAAAACCATTCCCAAGAAAAGTAAAAGCTAAAGGTAAAATGGTTGTCTGAGGAGGCCTTACAAATAGCTGAGAAAAGGAGAGAAGCGAAAGGCAAAGGAGAAAATGAAAGATATATCCATCTGAATGCAGAGTTCCAAAGGATAACAAGGAGAGATATGAAAGCCTTCCTCAGTGATGAATGCAAAGAAATAGAGGAAAACAATAGGATGGGAAAGACTGGAGATCTCTTCAAAAAAATCAGAGATTCCAAGGGATCATTTCACACAGAGACAGGCAAAATAAAGGACAGAAACTGTATGGACCTAAAAGAAGAAGATACTGAGGTGGGAAGAATACACAGAAGAACTATACAAAAAAGATCTTCATAACCCAGATAACCACGATGGTGTGATCACTCACCTAGAGCCAGACATCCTGGAGTTCAAAGTCAAGTTGGCCTTAGGAAGCATCAGTATGAACAAAGCTCAGTTCAGTTCACTTAAGTCACTCAGTCGTGTCCGACTCTTTGCAACCCCATGGACTGCAGCACGCCAGGCTTCCCTGTCCATCACCAACTCCCAGAGCTTACTCAAACTCATGTCCATCGAGTCAGTGATGCCATATAATTCCAGGTGAGCTATTTCAAATCCTAAAAGATGCTGCTGGAAAAGTGCTGCATTGTATATGCCAGCAAATTTGGAAAACACAGCAGTGGCTACAGGACTGGAAAAGGTCAGTTTTCATTCCAATCCCAAAGAAAGGCAAACTACCATGTCAAAGAATGTTCAAACTACCACACAATTGCACTCATCTCACATGCTAGCAAAGTAATGCTCAGAGAAAGCAAAGCTAGAGAATTCCAGAAAAAACATCTACTTCTGCTTCATTTACTACATCAAAGCCTTTGACTATATGGATCACAACAAACTGTGGAAAATTCTTCAAGAGATGAGAATACCAGACCACCTTACCTGCCTGCTATGAAACCTGTATGCAGGTCAAGAAGCAACAGTTAGAACCAGACATGAAACAATAGACTGGTTCAAAATTGGGAAAGGAGTACATCAAGGTTGTATATTGTTACCCTGCTTATTTAACTTATATGCAGAGTACATCATGCAAAATGCCAGGCTGGATGAAGCACAAGCTGGAATCAATATTGCTGGGAGAAATATCAATAATTTCAGATATGGAGATGATACCACCCTTATGGCAGAAAGTGAAGAGGAACTGAAGACCCTCTTGATGAAAGTGAAGAGGAGAGTGAAAAAGCTGGCTTAAAACTCAACATTCAATAAATGAAGATCATGGCAACTGGTCCCATCACCTCATGGCAAATGGGGAAACAATGGAAACAGTGAGAGGCTTTACTTTCCTGGGCTCCAAAATCACTGCAGATGGTCACTGCAACCATGAAATTAAAAGTTGCTTGCTCCTTGGAAGAAAAGACATGACTAACCTAGACAGCATATTAAAAAGCAGAGACATTACTTTGCCAACAAAGGTCCATCTATCAAAGCTATAGTTTTTCCAGTAGTCATGTATGGATGTGAGAGTTGGACTATAAAGAAAGCTGAGTGCCAAAGAATTGATACTTGTGAACTGTGGTATTGGAGAACTCTTGAAAGTCCATTGGACAGCAAGGAGATCAAACCAGTAAATCCTTAAGGAAATCAGTCCTGAGTATTCACTGGAAGGCGTGATGCTGAAGCTCCAGTACTTTGGCCACCTGACTTGAAGAACAGACTTATCGGAAAAGACCCTGATGCTGGGAAAAATTGAAGGCAGGAGAAGGGGACAACAGAGGATGAGATGGTTGGATGGCATCACCAACTCAATGGATATGAGTTTGAGCAAGCTCCATGAGTTGTTCATGGACATGGAAGCCTGATGAGCTGCAATCCACGGGGTCACAAAGAGTCGGACATGACTTAGTGACTGAACTGACTGACTAACCAGCTGAAAGGGTGTGAAATTACCACCCCAGTGCATCTAGGAGCCAGAGGATTGAACTTGAGAGGCGTATTCTTGGGCCTGAAAATCTTTTGAAATTGCTTTGTTAAATTTAGACCTGCTTGGGATACATCAGCCATTCCTTCTTTCTGATTTCTCTCTTGGATTTGAAATGTTTTTCCTATGCCTGTCCCACCACTGTACTATGGAGCCACCTAACTTGCCTGGTTTCACATGTTCAGTCAGCACTGGTTATGGGGTTGGACTAAATGTTTTTTGCATGAGAGAAGGACATGTATTCCTGGCGGGGGGTGGGGGGGGGCAGGCGGAGGGGAGGGCTGGGAAACACAAACATTCAGTCTATAACTGTCTGGCACACAGTAAGCATTCAGTAAATGTTTGAGGGTGTAATAAATGATGGCTAACAAATCTGTTTCCAATCATTCTGCAATTTCTGAACTTAGATTTTTAATGGCCTTCTGGATATTCTACCTGAATGTTCAACTATATGTCAAACTCAAAGTATATAAGAAGTCAGGTTATTGTTTTTCATTCTTCTTTCCTCCCTTTCTGTCAGCTCTTCCTCCTCCTTGCTTTCTCTACAATTTCCTTAGTTAATTCCCTCTCCTGGCTCAGAGCAGCATGTAGCAATAGGGCTCTCAGTTGACTCTTAAGTATCTCAGAAAGAAGATATGATTGTAGCTTGTACCTTCTTTCATACTGTTCTCTTACAAAGTGGACAACGTGTGCTAACCCAGTAAGTCCTGAGCTTCTCTACCTCTGAGTCTTTATTATTGGTGTTTCCTTTGCTTAATGTTGTTGTTTAGGGGTTTTCTTAATCTAGTAATCTGTATATTTGGATATCCAATAAAAACTCATTTGATAGAAAAGAAGAGCATAATTTATAATAGCAGGGAGTATAAGTTAACTCATTAAAATCAAACAATTTCATTAAATTAACAGTAAAATTAAGGGAATTAGTTCAAAACAATATAGAAAGGAAATGCCATGAGTAGGCTGCAAATCCATGAACTTGAAGATAGTAAGGGAAATTATCAACAACAAAGGACAAGGGAAGAAAGTAAGAAGAAGAAGAAGAATTCTGGCAAGCTTTTTCATATGAACTGCTGAGCTGAATCTAAAATTTAATCAGAAGTGCCAAAGACCTATAGTAGCCAAAACAACTTTAAAAAGAAGAAAGTTAGGACTTAAAATACCTAATTTCAAGACATAAAAACAGAAAGATGAAGTCCATTTAAGATAGACGTATGATTCAATGGAACAGAAAAGAAAGTTAGGGAAGAGACTCAGATATTTTTTTTTAACTGATTTTCTACACAGATGCCAAGGCAATTTAATAGAGACAGGATAACAACAAATTCTTAGGAAACAACAGAGGAGAAAATAGTGGTTTTAGGTATTCCAGGAATCAGCAAACTGGTTGGGCCAAATCCAACCAGTCACCTGTTTTTGTAAACAAAGTTTTGTTATAACATAGTCATCCTCCTTTGTTTAGGAACTGTCTGCCTTAGTGATACAACAGCAGAACTGAGTAGTTGTAACAGAGACCATATGGTCTGCAAAGCTAGAAACATTTACTAACTTGTCCTTTAAAGAAAAGTTTGCTGACCTCTGAGTGATTCAAATTTTTCTTAAATAGGACAAAAACATAGCATGAAATATACTGAACTTTAAAAATGTTTTTCAAATGATACTGTTAAGCAAACAAAGAAGCAAGCTATAGATTGGGAGTAGATATTTGCTAAACACTTTGGCTCAGACGGTAAAGCGTCTGCCTGCAATGCAGGAGACCCGGGTTCGATTCCTGGGTCAGGAAGATCGCCTGGAGAAGGAAATGGCGATCCACTCCAGCACTCTTGCCTGGAAAATCCCATGGACGGAGGAGCCTGATAGGCTACAATCCATGGGGTCACAAAGAATCGGACACAACTGAGTGACTTCACTTCACTTATCTGATAAAGAATTTATACCCAGAATATAAAAGAACACACAACTCAATGACAAAAATGCAAATAGTCCAATAACAGGTGGACAAAAGAGTTGAACAGACACTCTACCAAAAGATATAAGGATGGCAAACACAAGAAGACACTCGATATCATTAATGATTGTTATTGCTGTTCAGTCGCTCAGTCGTGTCCGACTCTGTGACCCCGTGGACTGCAGCACGCCAGGTTTGCCTGTCCTTCACTATCTCCCAGAGCTTGCTCAAACTCGTGTCCATTGAGTCGATGATACCATCCAATCATCTCATCCTCTGTCGCCCCTTTCTCCTCATGCCCTCAACCTTTAGTGATTAGGAACATGCAAATTAAAACCACGACGAGTTATCACTATATGTGCACTGGAATTGTTAACATAAAATTTAAAAAATGGTCACACCAACTGTTAAAAAGAAAGCAGGCGGCTGGAATTCTTACACACCACTGATAAATCTAAACTGCACAGCTACTTTAGAGAAGAGTTTGGAAATTCTCTAAAAAGTGAATATTCACTTTCAATATGATCCAGCAATTATCTTCTTAGGTATCTGCCAAAGAGAAATGAAAACATGTCCATACAAAGACATGTACATGGATGGTCACAACTTCATTTAACTGGTAAATGGCTAAAAACGTTAGAGGAACAAACTCTACTGATACATGTAAGAATATGGTTAATCTAAAAATCATTATGTTAAATGAAAGAAGCCACATACAAAACATTATATACCGCATGATTCCACACATGTGAAATTCTAGTCAAAGCAAAATATTAAGATGGTAAGCAGACTAGAGGTTACTAGTGGCCAAGAGATAGACTGCATCAGGTATTTCAGTAACACTGGATTTTAAATGACAAGGAAAAAAATGTTTTCAAAATATGAGGAAATCTGATATTAAGCCTGGAATTTTCCATCCAGGAAAACTATCTATTAACTCTAAGCATAAAATATGTTTTAAAAAGGCATACAGTGTTTCAAAAGCTTACCCATCACCAACTTTCCTGAAGAAAATAATCTGAAGATACAATTCAGCAGTGTAAAAAAGAAATGAGGTAGAAAGTGTAAAAATTAAAAACTGGTAACACCTTTTAATGAAGGCATTATTAGACATATTGTTAGACACATTTTTCATTAAACATGAAATTTCAAAAAATATGTTTTATTTAATGTACCTTTTAGAATGGCTGTTATAAAAAAGATGAGGGGTAACAAGTTCTGGGAAGGATGTAGAGAAAAGGGAATGGAGAAAAGGGAACGCTTGTGAACTGTTGGTGGAAATGTAAATTGGTGCAGCCACTATGGAAAATGCTATGAAAGTTCCTCAGAAAATTAAATATAGAACTATCATATGATCCAGCAATCCCACTTCTAGGTGTGTATCTGAAGCAGATGAAATCATATGAAGAGATACCTGTACCTCCATTTTCACTGCTGCATTTTTTACAATAGTCAAGGCATAGAAACAACCTAAGAATCTATCAACAGATGAATGAAGAAAATATCATATATATATAACATTACTCAGCCATTAAAAACAATAAAAGGAAATTCTCCCATTTGGGACAATATGGTGGACTTGAGGGCATCCTGCTAAGTGAAATAAGTCAGATGGAGAAAGATAAATGCTATATACACTGATTTAGATGAGGGATCTAAAATATATGACCTTACAAACATAGAGAACAGACTGGCGGTTGTCAGAAGCAGGGGAACGGGCGACGGTGATCAAAAGGTACAAGTTTCCAGCTATAAGATAAATAATTCTGTATGTGATAAATGTATAGCAGGGTGACTATAGTTAACAACACTGTATAATTGAAAGCTGCTGAGAAAGTAGATCTTACAAGTTCTCATCACAAGAAAAAATTCTAAATGTGAGGTTATGGACATTAACTAAACTTGTTCTGCTATTATTCTACAATACATACATATATCCAATCATTACATTGTACACCTTAAAATAATAAAGCTACATGTCAATTACATCTTAATAAGACTGTTAGGGAAAAAAGAACTGCTGGGAAGAGAATAAAAAGCAGAACAAGAAAGCAAAGGACTAAACATGAAGAAATGAAAGGAACTAAAAATATGACATGATACTGAGCAACTGAAGGAATATAAAATATGAAATCCATTTTCCTGTTCCCTTCAAATGAAAAATGAGTGATTTAAAGATATACCTAAATGATATTTTTGGAAAAAAAGAAATACTCTGGTCTTTTTGCTTTCTATTATTCAGAAATTTCTGTTAAGAGTTTACATACAATATGTTGTTTTATTTGTAAGCCCTAACATTTTTGCAGTGTGCCATCATCGATCTACCCTGCTTGAATCACTGACCCTAACAGAGATGATCACTGTATCTGTAATCTCTACCATTTGTTGCAATGCCTGTATCTAATCAAACAAAAAATTTGATTGATGTTTTGATAAAATGTCTATTTTGAGAGAATGCGAAGAATAAGCTCTTTAATAATCAAATATTATAGCCATCAATCACAGATCAGCATCCACCCTCATTGTTTTTGAAAATCCCCAGTCTTGATTTCTAACCCAGTGCACCAACAGAACACAATGTATGGCTGTTATATCTTTGCTTCCTAAGAGAAAGAATATCTCATATTTGGTTCTTTTTCACAATGTGGTACTTACAGTTCCCATGTATTTGGAAACGAGGATCATAAACATCAATAAATAAAAATAAAAAGCAGGCATCATAAGTTCCACACAGAAGACAGAATGGAAAGTATAAAATATCTTTTTAAATCAAATACATTAAGTTAGAAAATTAATATAGAAATTGGCAATACTTTCAGACAAAAAGAACTGTTTACTCTATTTTTAAAAAAAGCTATAAGAAACAAAATTATAACAAACTTGCAATACCAAAGTATACTCTAGCATTTTATATTTTATTTTTTTACCAGAAACATTTATCCTTATCCATAAGATGCTGTAAATATATTTCTTCCCCTTTTCAATTCATGTCATTTTGTGCTTACTGCTTTATTATTTTGTGGTCTTTGTTTTGGCAGATGCACAAGCAAAATCTGATTCCAACAGTTTGACCCTTCTCACTTTTTATGTTCTCTAGGGCATAATAAAACCCAAGATACAATCCCTCAGCAGTTAATGAAGCTTAACCTCCCACCCTCTTAATTACCAATGCATTACACCAACTATGGGCATCATACTCCTCTCTAAGCTATTTTACAATTCAGCAGAAGTACTACTGAGCTATTATGTAGCAACATAATCCATGCAGCATGAGAAATCCTTCTTAAAAATAAAATCTTTTGATCCTTGCAGGTTTTGGTAACTGTATAATTAATACTACTTAAGCATTATCCATGTATCAGTAAGTATATTACTTTGTTGATTTATGGGGGGTTTTGGAGGAAATATTTATTTTCTGAAAGTTTGAAAGAGATACAAATCCAAAGATATTACTGATTATCATAATCTAAATAAAAACATAGTCTAAATATCAAACTGGATATTTACAAATTAAAGGTATGTTCTCCACATTATCTTCATTTAACTATTCAAAACTATGGGGAGAGGAGTGACTTTAATTGTTAAAAGCATTCAGAAATGTAAATTAATGGAATAAGTCAGAAGATCTTGGGGTGTAGTTGATGGTACACTGTAAAGTTTTTAAACTCACAAATTTTAAGATGAGCAATTAGTGAATTATCTTGTACCAAACTAAATGCAGTACCTATTAGGGAATATCTTGGTGCGATTTCAGATATTATTTATTGGATATAAATTTAGCAAAATTACAGATATTACAAAAATGGTGAAAATCACTTTCATATCAGCATACTAAACTCCCAAGGATAAGCGGACAAAATTGATGTCTGTGATTTGGAAACTACATTAATTATATGAATCTGAAAAATAGAAAATGAAACCACTGGGATCAGAGCAGTGTCTTGATCCTCTTCCACTGATACTTATCACGTTATCATCCTTATCTTTATCATGTTTCTTTTTAACATTTGAACCACAAATGTGCTGAGAAGACTGGAAAAATCTCTCAATTTGCTTGGCTAAGACAGAGGGAAGGAGAAGGATACATGAAGAACAGAAAATGGAAGTCTACACTACAAGTATTCAGAAATGAAGAGAAAGCTGCACTAAGTGAAAATAATTTCAATTAAATGCAAATATAATAATTAAGAAATATTACATTCTAAATAATCACATTTTTAGGAGTACCAGTCATAGAAGGATCTCAAAGCGTTTAGACATGTATTAACCCCTGAGTTCTACTGCAATCGAATAGTGAGAATGGGAAGATGAGGTACACATGAATTTAAATTCCTTATCTAGGTTCTAGCAGCATGCTTGGTGATACATAAATAGTACTTCTAGTCTTAACCAAAGCAGTTGGAGGTTTCAACACTGTCTATTGATGCTATTGACCAAAAGGAGTTTAAAAGGAAATGCACTGAGTTTCTTGGCATTCTAATATTAGCTTCCATAATTATTTTCTCACATATATAAAAAAAATAACTGCCAGGCTGTTAAGAACAAGTCTCTATGAGGTCTATATTAGTTTTATCAATTTTTCTTAATACATCAATTTAGATACAGAATTTATGACTTTATAAATCAACATGTAAGATCTATATTACATACTCCTTCAAAACAGTCTCTTTACTTCAGACTTCTTAAGAAGAAAGCTTAAAATAAAAATTTCATGCTTTTAGTTACAGCGAAGCGAGATTGCACTGCTGGAATCTATTAATATTTTTATTCATAAAAATTGGAGTTTTCCTTTCTAGACTTTTTTTACAAAGTCAAGTTTACATATTCAAAGTTGTCAATGTTTAATCTAGCTCTGACTGTACAACCAATAAAACTCATACCCAGAGATATAAGTTAAAGTGAAGAGAGTTCCTAATTAGGTAACTAGTATTGTTAAAAATGTGAACTTCTCTGTGTGTGTATATGTGTTAGGTATGGGTGTATACATAAGTGTGCATATGTATATTTTTACCTATATTATGTTCCTACTTAGAGAAAGAATAATGAACGGTGAACAATGTAGTCTGTAAGGACTATTGTAAGATAGGACATATCTTAATTACAATACATTTTGTGAATTGTTTTAAAAAGTAGACTAAATGCTCCACTTAATCACTGTATTAACAGGTTTAGCTAGTGAGATCATATGTAGTAACTCCTTTCAGTAAATGTTTACTGTATAAGAGTGCATATTAACCCATTTTAAGAAAACATGATATATGAAAATCTACATTGAGCAAACAAAGTTATATAATAGTAAGTTACTTTCTTCTCCTTTAAGTATTAAATGCCTTTACTGAATATAAACTAAATCCTAAAAACTGTTAGTGTAACTAAAACATTCCTAAATATAGCTATTTTAAAAGTTAAGAAAGTGACAATCATAATTATTTATTAAATCAAGATCACAGAATCTTTACACTGTTGGAAAAGAAATACTTCAAAGTTTTATGGATATCTATTGTCAAAGAAATCTCAGTTAGGAACAGAATCAGGCATTATCTTCATTTAAAGGGTCCTGATCAGTTAAATTCCTAACTCAGAAGCACACAAGTGACTAGTTTTATTTATTTGATATTATATATTTTTAATTTTTTTCAGAATAAACAAAACTATGGAAAATGTTGCAAACAAAAATCTTTAGGGTATTGTGGGCACTAAATGAAACAATATAATTTTATTTTTATTAAAATGTGAAAATTATTTTCTGTAGTATATTTGGTTTTAGTAGAACAGAACTCATTCTCTTTTTGTTCATTGACTACTGAGAAGTAGAAGTAACTAAGAGCATAAAATAGGTTTTTAAAAATTCTATAGCACCCTGTATGTTATAGTCTATTTTAAAAGATAAACGTGAGAAGTACACTTCATAGTTTCAGATTTATTTTCTACTTCAAGTCTTCATTTTAATACTCTCTATCCTGTTTTTGAAATCTAGCAGACTTTTAGACTCAATGTATGCACCCACAATCAGCACATTTCAAATGCCTGTGATTTCATTAATATGTACCATAATGTGAAAAGATGGATGTGAGGAACTAAGGCTTTCTGCAATTGCCTGTCAGTTTCTGATAAACAAAACTTAAATCAGAAGAGAAATACTGAAAGATTCACCCCAACACTAGCTGGAGAAATAGCCCTATTTTGGGGGGGTGTTTTCAACAGTAGAGTTATCCTTTTATACATAATAAATCTTCACAGACTGTCTATTTAATTTATGATCCTTGATGGTATACTGCCTCTCTACTCCCATGGTGTCCTTTAATGTTTCATTAAATGGGACAGCATGTTAATTTGGGAGGCTGATTTTCTTTTAGTTTGAATGGCTCTGGTTTTCAAGTAATTTATCCCCCTCAAAAGAATTGAAATCTTTCCCTTCTGAATACTTTTTCAGAAAAAGTAATCAGAAGAAAAGTGAACCCTCTTTCTAATATTCTCAATATTGACTTTGTATGACTTCTTTTCCAAGAATGATAAAAGGCTCCCATATTACAGTTCCAAGATTTAAACGTTTCTTTGAGTATAGCAAAACCATCAAGTATTCACAACCATCCATTTTTTATGGGTTCAAAATAAAATTTTTGAAAGTAAATGTGAAGCCTGGAATAGATGCTTTAAGATTCAGAAAGCAAAAACCTCAGATATTTAATTCTGATTTGGAACTCCAGAATACAGTAGGCAGATATTATTACTATTTTAATATGAAAGGTTAAGTGACTTGTGCAAGGTCCTGAAGCTAGTTAAGTAGTCACACAGAAATTAAAATCTAAGCTCAGATTTCAAGTATAATTCATCTTCTTGAGGGTAAATATCCTGTTACAGAGTGTGGCATTTTACTATATAACTTAGGCCACTTTTCTGCATGCAAAATTCCTTTCTTTTGTTGACTTAAGCACAAACATCAAGGCCAACTGTGTGTTCATTCCAACGTTATATCAAAAATGTTCTCACGAGCCAGTGACAGAGAGGTGGGTTTATTTTCTTTTATATTTTTATCTTATCTTTGATTTCCTCGTTGGAAAATAAGGCACATGCCATCTTTTAAAAGCTGGCTACAAATGTAGGTCACTGGAAGCAGTACTGAGCCTTTGCATGTTTTTTCTTAGTCTTTTTAATTTGCCAAAGAAGCTGTAACTGTGGCTGCCAGGGGAGAACTCAGAATTTTAAATAAGCTCTCACAAGTAGCTAGGGAGGGATTAAAAAAGAGTGAAGCCCTAGGGTCAAACAGCAAATTTCCGGCTCTACTAGCACTTCAGACTCGTAAGCACTGAAAAGCATATAGTCTGATAATTTTCTCAACAAATAAAATGTTGACAAAGAAGAGAAGGGAACATATTCTGATTATAGCTCAGCCTTCAAATATATTGTAATATTTGTCCTTATATTATGAACAAAGGTATACAGTGATAAGCTAGTTTTGATAAGACACACATTAAATATTATATAGGCTAGAAAAAGTTAAAAAATGTGTGGGAAAGTGTGTAATGTATAAGGTGTTGAGCATGCATAAAGCTTGCCAAGTAGAATACAGAAGGGCCAGAAAAAACTTTTTAATTATTTATACCATTATATGTTACTTCTGTTCTGAATCATAAAACTACAACTTGGAGATGAGCATAAATTAAAAAAATGCTCAATGATAAATTTGGTCAACCAAAGGATGTTTCTTTAACTTCATTTTTATACCTGTTTCAATTTTTGGCACTGAAAAAAAGCTTAGGTTGGATCCGAGACATTTTTGTATTCGCCATACTCAGGAAGACCAAATAGTACTACAATGTATTAAGAGCAAACTGACCACTCACTAGATTTCTAATTTATGTTCCATGATCAGTAAATAACAGATGGATGGCAAACAGACTTAATCATGACACCAAACTGAGAGAAGGAAAAGAAATCTTTTTATCAGTAACTCAAACATTAAATTGTTTAGCAAATAATACTGCTTTGCGAAAGTTAAAGTTGCTCAGTCATGTCCAACTCTTTGCAACCCCATGTACCATACAGTACATGGTAATACTCCAGGGCACAATACTTAAGTGGGTAGCCATTCCCTTCTCCAGGGGATCTTTCCAACCCAGGGATTGAACCCAGGTCTCCCACATTGCAGGTGGATTCTTTACCAGCTGAGCTACCAGGGAAGCCCAATACTGCTTTATCTAACTCTAAATCAACACCTCTGGTCTCAATTAAAACCAAGGAATCAAATAAAGGAAAAGACACTAGGTATAATAAATAAGATCTTAAATTAGTTCAATATTTGAGTAAAGGGCTGATATTTTGAGGTTTAAAATAATGCTTTTAAATGATCAAGATACAAGTTTAACTTTTACTTATGGATTAAAAGACTGTAAGAGAGAATTCTGAAGATGTTAAACTAAATTTTCACACTTCATTACTTTGTTACCAAGTGAAAAAGTGACCAAAGTATTTTATTATATTAATTCATCAAATATGAATAAAGTTTATTTTAAATGAACTGAAACTCACTCCATGATTTATGATTATTATAAATAATCATTTTCAATTATTAAAGACTTTCTCAATAGCAAATATGGGAAGTTTCATCATAATTGATATTAAATTTGAAATATTTATTGACCAACACATTTGATGTTAAAAAAATATCATATGCCGTGGGCCTTTTCTAAACATTAAGGTAGGTGGGGTACTCCTGCTGGAAAGCATGTACTTTCCCTGCGTACACACTAAAACATACAACTTTGAAGCTTCTTACATGCATTCTAGGCTCCCACTCCGTTCTAACTGTGGCTGATGTTAGACAGTGCATAATGTATGTACTAGATAACTCAAAAAGTTAATGCAACAAGTCTTTGCTCTAGGTACTAGATATCACTTCCTGAACCTATATTACCTCTCTGGCATGTTATCACTAGAAACATTCAAATTAAGTTTTAAAACTGACTTTAGTATATTATGAAACAGCATTTTGAATTTACTTCTGAAATTCTACTTTCTTTAATTCCATAAGTATTAACACATACCATCATATTGTTAAACATTATGAAAAGAATATAACAGAGAAATTTTAGCATTTTCAAGTTCTTAAGAAATGTTTGGGTGTGCAAGTGTGTTTACAATTTTTTTATTTCATATAAAAAACCAGCCTATACACTGATAAATGTTTAAATATTTTAACATAAAAATGTAATTTTATGATATTAGAAAGCATTCCATAGGAAGTTTTCATAGAGAATACCCATCACTATATTTGAGATGATCAAGAAGATCCTTTCTTTTAGATAAAAAAGTTAACTGCAAAATACTTACTGTATCTGTTTTTAAAAGCTTTAACAACATCATGTATATTGTTCTATAGGATTTTCTAAAGGGTGTAATTTTTCAGCGTTACATCTTACTGCTGACTTCCTGAAGCTTTGACTACAATAGGCATGAATATGTTTTCAAAGGATGATGGATAAATTGCTGGGTGGTTATATAACATATCTTAGGCAGCTGATGGGGCTTTTTATCCTTTACTTGTCTTTTAGTTATACACAGTTTTAAGTTAATTATGGTCTATAAGACTGTCTTTTCCCTTTTCTTATACCAGCAATATTTGCCTTGGTTATAGGTTCTAGAAATCCCCAATCATACATCACAAAATTAAAACTAAACAATTATAGCATCCTCCCCCTCCATGTTGTATCTCTAAACATTGTTAATGCCTTGGGTCTCTATCATTCATTTTTGGGCTGTTTGATGCAACAGAGTTTTCAGTATAACTCTGAGTTGGGCACACTGAAATCCCAACTGAATGTGATATAGAAAATACATAATATCTATACCTACTCTTATAGGTGCGAAAGTATTACTTATCTATATTGGTATTTAACATTTCACTTTAAATTACAGAAGTATTTTATTTTTCTCAAAGATATTAAAACTTTGTGTACTAGTATTATGAAGAATATACATAAATTTTTATTTATGTATTTTTATGTATTTATTTATATACATACATTTGGAGAAGGCAATGGCACCCAACTCCAGTACTCTTGCCTGGAAAATCCTATGGACGGAGGAGCCCGATAGGCTGCAGTCCATGGGGTGGGTTGCTAGGAGTCAGACATGACTGAACGACTTCACTTTCACTTTTCACTTTCATGCATTGGAGAAGGAAATGGCAACCCACTCCAGTGTTCTTGCCTGGAGAATCCCAGGGACGGGGGAGCCTGGTGGGCTGCCGTCTCTGGGGTCGCACAGAGTTGGACACGACTGAAGAGACTTAGCAGCAGCAGCATACATTTTTATTAACTATAATTTTATCATCCAGTCTATTTTAAATGTATGAACACTAATTGGACCACATTAAACATATGTATGTTAAAAACAACACTTTCTGTAATTTCTTACAAAAACTGAGAATGACATATTAATTTTTTAAGTCAAATCTGTTTTACTATAATCTGTTAAACATGTAAGAAACAGAAGATGACAAGTTTGAAAATTTAAAAATCATGACTTTGTTAACTGGCTGAATTCTTCTATATTCTTATTAGCCAGTAGACTTGCATGGGATTCAAATAATTCTCCCTGATCACAGTGATCAACCTCAGGGAATTTTGCATCTTCGGCCACATTAGAAATTGTTTTGGATTATACTCAAGAATGTTTAACATATGGCTAACAGGAACAGACCAACCCACAAATCTAATGATGAAGGGTGAAAAAATATGCTAGTGCTATGTGTGAGAAATGTGGGAGGAGGGACAGAGTTTAGGTGGCTATCTTTGTGTTTTGGCAAATTTGATATTCCTGTGCAACCTTATAACTTCAGGGACTTAGACCCTGACAAAGTACAAAACAAGGACCCTTTATATAATCCAGGGATATCAACTATAATATATAAAGAGCTCATACAGAGCAATGAGGGAAAAAAAAGAGGAAAAAAATCGATTATAAAAAAAGAAAGAAATGCACAAGACTAATGACCATGGGGAAAATACTCTGCTTCACTGTAAACAAAGAAACATGCAACAAAGTAATATTTCCCCATCAAATGAACAATTTTTTAAATTATAAAAAAAGAGAAGAAACATTACTGATGAGTGAAGATTCTATTAACTCAAAAACTAGACATACCTTCAGAGTAGAGCTTCATGAAATACAAGAACATAATCAAAAGTAAAACAGTTTAAAAATGAATCACTAAATAATTTCTTAATGTACGGGAATGTTATGTGTGCATGTTATTTAGCATTTACAGCCTTTAACAAATTTGATTACTCATCTATACAAGTGATTTTAGTTAAAAGCAAATAATGGCATTAAAATCAGAGAAGATAAATTTTTCCTGAGGATTAGACACTCAACTTTATGATTAATTTACTATTTAACTTCATTGAATACATTATTGATAAATATTAAATTGTCATGTAAAGCAAACGCTATTTACACAAAAACAACTCGTTCTAGGCTACTTATAAATAGAAGAATGAAACAAACTTTGAAAATGCAGTGTCAAGTCTGCAGTGTTACGTTAAGTAAATCTAATGTCTAATACCATTAGATTTTTGTGGAGTATTTATATTATCTTTGATAATATATTCTAAGTGCATGAGATAAAGTAAAATAGATCTGATGACATTAGAACACTTTCTTCATTTAAAAACACCTACGGTAGAAAAATTAATCTGGATCAGGTAAGATGACTTGTTTCAATTCCTTTTTTAACTGTCAAAAACTGGGAGTCTTTAAACCTGGGGTATATGAAGACTTTGAAAGAGGTATCTGATCATGAGAATTTTAAGGGATCAATTCCTAGATTTTAAACTTAAACAAATACTCTAGTGAAAAAATGACCTCACAGAGAATGTGCCAATGATAGATGTACAAGTTCCCCTTTCCCTATTCTCCTTTCTCACTTAATAAGTGAGAGGTTTACTTCTCGTTGCCACAGAGCACGTGGGGCATCTCCACAGCACCAAACAAAAAGACAATTTAAAATATTTATTTGGTACAGAAAATGTGAAGGTTCTAATGACTGGAGAAACAACCCTTTCTTCATTTGTTTTCAGCAAAATTTTATGTGGACCTAATAAATTAGACAAAGAACTTAATATATGTTGATGAACATCGTGTGATTTCTTTTTTGTGTATTACTCAGAAAAAGTAAAAGGATAATTTGAGGGACAGGGTGGCTCAGTGGTAAAGAATCCACCTGCAATGTAGAAGACGTGGGTTTGATCCCTGAGATAGGAAGATTCCTTGGAGAAGGAAATGGTGACCCACTCTAGTATTCTTCCTGGAAAATCCCATGGACAGAGAGAGGAGCATGGCAAGCTTCAGTTCACAGGGATCACAAAGAATTGGGACACAACGACCAAATAACAATACAATAACATAACTTTCTCTATTCTTTACTTAACTATGAACTGCTCACATCTGCCAAAATGAAAAATATGAATAGAGTTAATGCTGAATTCTGTCCATGAAATTCATGCACTGATACGTCTTAACGAAGCAACTTAGTACAAACATTTTTATGTCTATTGATATATTGCATGCAATTTTAATTGTAATGGTGATTGAAACAAGAAGAAATGTGTTTACAACTTAGATTCTTTTGAGACAAGAAGATTAAAATAAATTTAAAGTTTTGTTATAGAAAAACTATCAAGGTTATTAATAAATATGCTGAACATAAAACATATAAGATTCTGACAAAACTCTATGAGGAATGAGTGAAAAAATATGAATTCAAGGAAAAAATGATTGATGTAAAGTTTCCAGTTGTTAAAAAAGTGTTTGCTTATGTATATACTTCTAATATTAGTACTGATAACAAATTGCTATTATTTAGATTCAGTTGAATACATGTATAAGACTGATATAAAAGTCTTTAAGTAAAAAGGCAGTACTCACAATAACATCCATTGCAACTAAATAATATCATAAATAAATTCTTTTCATACCTTATTATAAAAGAAGATACATAGTTTTAAAAAATATTTTTAGAAATATGAGTGCAAAAATTGGGAAGAGATCAGTGTACTATCTGGAAAACTGGCCAAGATATAAGATAAGAAGGTGATAATAATTCAAAGTAGGTTAATAAATGTGAAATGCCTTCTTTGGTTTTAAATGTAATCTTTATATTTTCAGTAAAATTGTATTCGAGTTCTCCAGAGAAACACTACAAATAGGATGTGTGTGTGTGTATGTAGACACCCATATATACATGAATATATGCATACATATATATCTCTCTAATAAAATTTATTATAAGGAACTGGCTCATATGATGACGGAGACTGACAAGTCCCCAAATATGCAGAGCAAGCTGGAGATACAGGAAAGGTGATGGTGTAATTTCTGTCAAAATCTGAAGGCTTCTGAACCAGGAGAACCAATGGTGTAATTCTAATCCAAAGGATAGCAGACTCAGGAAAAGCTAATATTTCAGATTGAACCTGACGGCAAGTAAAAGTTGATGTTCAACTTCAAAGGTAGTCCAGGGAAGAATTCTTTCTGACACAGAGGAAAGTTAGTGGTTTTATTCTACTTAGGCCTTCAACTGACTGGATGAGGCCCACCCACATTAGGTAGGGCAAATTGCTTTACTCAGTCTACCAATTTAACTGTTAATCTCATCCAAAAATATTTTCACAGAAAACACTCAGAATAATATCTGATCAAATATCTGGGTACCCTGTGGCATGGTCAAGTTGACATATAGAATTAAAGATCACAAGGCCTCCCCTTGCTTACTTGGCACCCATACGTATCTCCTTAAATGATAACTGGCTCCAGATAAAGACAATAAGGAGGTTATTCTTAGCTCTGTCTCCTAAGCCTTTCTTATCTTGGGTCCATCCTACCTGCACTATGGCCTGGATACTTCACATGCAGTAAGCTACGGAAATTTTAGGGTTTACTTTGCTTATTTTGCATAACTCAGCAATCACTGTCTTTTACTATGTGATGCTCGAGGTATGTAATATGTCTCTTATTAAGTGATGTTTCATAATATTTTGTCCTGTTTTTTAGCTGTTTTAGGCATGATGACAAGTCTGGTCCTTATTAATCTATTTTGGTCACAAGGGCAACATTATTAAGAGTCTATGTATTTTGACTTCAGCTTTGTATTTTTTTCTAGTACATCATAAACTCTATGAAAAAAATTTGCAGAATCTAATTACTTGCATGTAAGACTAGATATCTTAAGAAACTTTGATGAAATTATTTTATAATTTCAAAATCCTTCACATACTCCAAAGAAGGATATGTAAAGTACATGGAAATCTTTTAATACTAAATTGTACAAACCTTAAAGAGATGGGAATACCAGACCACCTGACTTGCCTCTTCAGAAATCTGTATGCAGGTCAAGAAGGAACAGTTAGAACTGGACATGGAACAACAGACTGGTTTCGAATAGGAAAAGGAGTATGTCAAGGCTGTATACTGTCACCCTGCTTATTTAACTTCTATGCAGAGAACATCATGAGAAATGCTGGACTGGATGAAGCACAAGCTGGAATCAAGATTGCCGGGACAAATATTAATAACCTCAGATATGCAGATGACACCACCCTTATGGCAGAAAGCAAAGAACTAAAGAGCCTCTTGATGAAAGTGAAAGAGGAGAGTGAAAAAATTGGCTTAAAACTCAACATTCAGAAAACTAAGATCATGGCATCTGGTCCCATCACTTCATGGCAAATAGATGGGGAAACAGTGGAAACAGTGACAGACTTAATTTTTTTGGGCTCCAAAATCACTGGTGATTGTAGCCATGAAATTAAAAGACGCTTACTCCTTGGAAGAAAAGTTATGACCAACCTAGATAGCATATTAAAAAGAAGAGACATTACTTTGCCAACAAAGGTTCGTCTAGTCAAAGCTATGGTTTTTCCAGTAGTCATGTATGGATGTGGGAATGGAGTATAAAGAAAGTTGAGCGCCAAAGAATTGATGCTTTTGAACTGTGGTGTTGGAGAAGACTCTTCAGAGTCCCTTGGACTGCAAGGAGATTCAACCAGTCCATTCTCAAGGAAATCAGTCCTGAATCACTGGAAGGACTGATGTTGAAGCTTAAACTCCAATACTTTGGCCACCTGATGCGAAGAACGGACTTACTGGAAAAGACCCTGATGCTGGGAAAGACTGGAGGTGGGAGAAGGGGACAACAGAGGATGAGATGGTTGGATGGCATCACTGACTCAATGGACATGAGTTTGGGTAAACTCAGGAGTTGCTGATGGACAGGGAGGCCTGGCATGCTACAGTCCATGGGGTCACAAAGAGTCAGACACAAATGAGTGACTGAACTGAACTGTACAAATCAAGATACATAATAAAGGTGTCACAGATTAGCTTTCAAATAAAACAAGGTAGTTCTCTAAGGCAAAATGTAGAAGTATGCTGCTAAGTCGCTTCAGTCGTGTCGGACTCTCTGTGACCTCATAGACGGCAGCCCACCAGGCTTCCCCGTCCCTGGGATTCTCCAGGCAAGAACACTGGAGTGGGTTGCCATTTCCTTCTCCAATGCATGAAAGTGAAAAGTGAAAGTGAAGTCGCTCAGTCGTGTCCGACTCTAGCGCCCCCTGTGGACTACAGCCTACCAGGCTCCTCCGTCCATGGGATTTTCTACGCAAAAGTACTGGAGTGGGGTGCCAAAGTATAGTATAGGCTTTAACATCAGTTGCACAGGTTGGAAGAGGGAAGAAGTAAAAAAAAAAAAAAAAAAAAAATCAAACATTTTAAAAACCACATAGAAATAGGCCTTCCTGCCCATGGCTTGGCAAAAATTTCCAATATAGCTATAAATCCTATATATCAGCTGTGTCTGATACAAAATCTTAGGCTCAGTATATTGTGGAATGGGCTGTGAAGAACCCATAAAAGCTTCTTTACAAGTGATTTTGGCCTTTACTCCATTGCTTGTCACAAGCAGACTACTGTTAGGAAACTGACCAAAATGATAAAGGTCAAAGGGAAAAGGAACAAAAGAAGAAACAAAAACAGAAAATAAGAAAGAAAATATTACAAAGGGTTAATAAGTAGAAATAAGAATGAAGGAAAACAGGCTCTTCAGCTAGAAGGGAATCATCTGGAAAATTATACAAAGGTTTTATCTTTGGTGGTGAGTTGCCCAGTCGTGTCCGACTCTTTGTAACCCCAAGGACTGTAGCCTGCCAGGCATCTCTGTCCACGGGGATTCTCCAGGAAACAACACTGGAGTGGGTTGCCATGCCTTTCTCCATTTCTCTTGGATTTATTTTAATGTGATAAACAAAGTCTGACCCATATGAAAGAACCATGCTAGTTTTGACCTCAGTATTATAATAATTTTTATGTTTGAGAGTAGAAATTTGTTGGTGTCTCTTGACACTTATTATAAATTAGTACTTGTCATGCTACAGATTTTTAATAAATGACTTATTCATTTGCCAGTATGCAAACTATACAGTGAAATTAAAACACCCTCTGAGGAAAAAAAAATGACTTTAGATTATAAATTCTAATCGAAGGATGGCTTAAACTGAGATCCTGTTCTTTACCAAGAAATTAATAATTCTAAAAGTCATGACTGTTTCATTCTTTTACAAGTGGTTGACCAGATTTCCCAGCACCACTTGTTAAAGAGATTGTCTTTAATCCATTGTATATTCTTGCCTCCTTTGTCAAAGATAAGGTGTCCATATGTGCATGGATTTATCTCTGGGCTTTCTATTTTGTTCCATTGATCTATATTTCTGTCTTTGGGCCAGTACCATACTGTCTTGATAACTGTTGCTTTGTAGTAGAGCCTGAAGTCAGGTAGGTTGATTCCTCCAGTTCCATTCTTCTTTCTCAAGATTGCTTTGGCTATTCGAGGTTTTTTGTATTTCCATACAAATTGTGAAATTATTTGTTCTAGCTCTGTGAAGAATACTGTTGGTAGCTTGATAGGGATTGCATTGAATCTATAAATTGCTTTGGGTAGTATACTCATTTTCACTATATTGATTCTTCCAATCCATGAACATGGTATATTTCTCCATCTATTAGTGTCCTCTTTGATTTCTTTCACCAGTGTTTTATAGTTTTCTATATATAGGTCTTTAGTTTCTTTAGGTAGATATATTCCTAAGTATTTTATTCTTTCTGTTGCAATGGTGAATGGAATTGTTTCTTTAATTTCTCTTTCTGTTTTCTCATTATTAGTGTATAGGAATGCAAGGGATTTCTGTGTGTTGATTTTATATCCTGCAACTTTACTATGGTCATTGATTAGCTCTAGTAATTTTCTGGTGGAGTCTTTAGGGTTTTCTATATAGAGGATCATGTCATCTACAAACAGTGAGGGTTTTACTTCTTCTTTTCCATTTTGGATTCCTTTTATTTCTTTTTCTGCTCTGATTGCTGTGGCCAAAACTTCCAAAACTATGTTGAATAGTAATGGTGAAAGTGGGCACCCTTGTCTTGTTCCTGACTTTAGAGGAATTCTAACACCATACACAAAAATAAACTCAAAATGGATTAAAGATCTAAATGTAAGACCAGAAACTATAAAACTCCTAGAGGAGAACATAGGCAAAACACTCTCTGACATACATCACAGCAGGATCCTCTATGACCCACCTCCCAGAATATTGGAAATAAAAGCAAAAATAAACAAATGGGACCTAATTAAACTTAAAAGCTTCTGCACATCAAAGGAAACTATTAGCAAGGTGAAAAGACAGCCTTCAGAATGAGAGAAAATAATAGCAAATGAAGCAACTGACAAACAACTAATCTCAAAAATATACAAGTAACTCCTACAGCTCAACTCCAGAAAAATAAATGACCCAATCAAAAAATGGGCCAAAGAACTAAATAGACATTTCTCCAAAGAAAACATACAGATGGCTAACAAACACATGAAAAGATGCTCAACATCACTCATTATCAGAGAAATGCAAATCAAAACCACTATGAGGTACCATTTCACACCAGTCAGAATGGCTGCGATCCAAAAGTCTACAAATAATAAATGCTGGAGAGGGTGTGGAGAAAAGGGAACCCTCTTACACTGTTGGTGGGAATGCAAACTAGTACAGCCACTATGGAGAACAGTGTGGAGATTCCTTAAAAAACTGGAAATAGAACTGCCTTATGATCCAGCAATCCCACTGCTTGGCATACACACTGAGGAAACCAGAAGGGAAAGAGACACGTGTACCCCAGTGTTCATCGCAGCACTGTTTATAATAGCCAGGACATGGAAGCAACCTAGATGTCCATCAGCAGATGAATGGACAAGAAAGCTGTGGTACATATACACAATGGAGTATTACTCAGCCATTAAAAAGAATACATTTGAATCAGTTCTAATGAGGTGGATGAAACTGGAGCCTATTATACAGAGTGAAGTAAGCCAGAAGGAAAAACACCAATACAGTATACTAATGCATATATATGGAATTTAGAAAGATAGTAACAATAACCCTGTGTACGAGACAGCAAAAGAGACACTGATGTATAGAACAGTCTTATGGACTCTGTGGGAGAGGGAGAGGGTGGGAAGATTTGGGAGAATGGCATTGAAACATGTAAAATATCACGTATGAAACGAGATGCCAGTCCAGGTTCGATGCACGATACTGGATGCTTGGGGCTGGTGCACTGGGACGACCCAGAGGGATGGTGTGGGGTGGGAGGAGGGAGGAGGGTTCAGGATGGGGAGCACGTGTATACATGTGGCGGATTCATTTTGATATTTGGCAGAACTAATACAATTATGTAAAGTTTAAAAATAAAATTAAATTAAAAAAATAAAAATAAAAGTCATGACTGCCTTCTCTGAGGTGAAAAGTATGCTTTGACTTAAAAAGATATAGTACTGGGTTGGCCAAAAAGTTCCTTAAGATCTTGGAAAAATCCAAAGAAATTTTTGGCCAACTCAATATTTTAATCACATATTTTAGCATTATTGCTTATTTCTTGGAAGAAAATAATTTCTGGCATTCTCAAAACAAAATAATTTTAATAAATGAGTACTTCCAATATCTGTATCATCTTCCAACTTATACCTTTGGAATACTGGTTAACATAAAATCTGACAACATTTTGCAGTTGTTTTTCTTTACCTAGCTAGTTTATTAAGTTCTCATACCATCATTTAACAATAATTTTGTTTACTCTCAGTTTTAAATAGCTTATTAAAATTTTCTCACTCTGATACAAAGGTTAAAAAATTGTTCGACTCTAAAAATTAGACCATATGTTCAAATAAATCTGATACATTTTTTTAAGAGAAAAAAAGACACGTGAGGTCCCATTAATATATTTAAATACAGTTTGCACATACACAAATACATATCTTGCTTATATATACATAAGCAATATTTTTTTCATAAAACATTCAAACTATAATATTGAATTAATATATTCTATACCTGTAAAATGTCAGCAGGGTCTTCTTTTGCAGATGCAACCAACACAGCATGGCCACTGACAATTCCTTCTGCCAGGAAATACTTGAAGAGCAAAGGAGAATAAATGTTGTATTTATCCTCTTCTGTAAGAAAAAAAAATTATAGTCAGAATTCTACCATATATTAAGCATACTCAAATGCTTTTATTTTTTTCCTTTTTAAAACAAGTATATGAGGTGGAACAATAACTA
Source organism: Bos indicus (assembly GCF_029378745.1). Taxonomy (NCBI): domain Eukaryota; kingdom Metazoa; phylum Chordata; class Mammalia; order Artiodactyla; family Bovidae; genus Bos; species Bos indicus. Next base: position 62,813,625 of record NC_091774.1, on the reverse strand, counting down.
TGTCTTCCAAAGAAGATATATGAATGGTCAACAAGATCGTGAAAAGATGTTCAATGGTACTAAACATCAAAATAATGCAACCTGAAACACTGAAAAACCACTACATTCCTGCTAAACCAGCTGAAATAAAAATACAATGCCAAGTATTGAAAAAATGTGGAGCAAATAAAACATTCCCACATTGATAGAGGCAGTGTAAAATGGTAAAATTTGGAAAACAGATTGGCAGTTTCTTATAAAGTTAAACATAAGAATCAGCAACTCCATTCCTGCTTATTACCCATAAGAGATGACAAGACATGTTCACACATAGATGTACACATAATGTTTATGATAGTTTTTCCGTAAGAATCAAAAACTGGGAATGGCATAAGTGTCCATCAACCAGTGAATGGAAAAACAGATGGTACGTCCACAAATGAGGTAAGACTCAACAACAAAAGAAATGGACTGTTGATAGATGGGCAACAAAATGAATCTCAGAAACATTAAGTGAAAAAAGTCAGATGTAAAAAGTATATATGATATGACTGCCTTAATCTGATAGTCTTCAGTTCAGTTCAGTCGCTCAGTCGTGTCCGACTCTTTGTGACCCCATGAATCGCAGCACACCAGGCTTCCCTGTCCATCACCAACTCCCGGAGTTCACTCGGACTAACGTCCATCCAGTCGGTGATGCCATCCAGCCATCTCATCCTCTGTTGTCCCCTTCTCCTCCTGCCCCCAATCCCTCCCAGCATCAGAGTCTTTTCCAATGACTCAACTCTTCACATGAGGTGGCCAAAGTACTGGAGTTTCAGCTTTAGCATCATTCCTTCCAAAGAAATCCCAGGGCTGATCGCCTTCGGAATGGACTGGTTGGATCTCCTTGCAGTCCAAGGGACTCTCAAGAGTCTTCTCCAACCCCACAGTTCAAAAGCATCAATTCTTCGGCACTCAGCTTTCTTCACAGTCCAACTCTCACATCCATACATGACCTCAGGAAAAACCATAGCCTTGACTAGACGGACCTGGCAAAGTAATGTCTCTGCTTTTCAATATGCTATCTAGGTTGGTCATAACTTTCTGGAGAAAGCAAAACTAAATTCTAGTGCTAGAAAGATGTTAGGTGTTTGGGGACCAGGAAATATTTGGGTCTGAGAAAATTTAGGGGGGATGTTGGAAATGGTTTATACCGTGATTGTTGTGGTGGTTACGTGAGTAAATATATTTGTAAAAAAATCACTAAAATACACATTTAAAATGGGTCTTTTATCATATTAATATGTAAATTATAATTCAGGAAAGGCAGTTTATTAAAACAGTCTCCTGTGGCATACCTAAAATACCATGTGGCAATTTGTCTATAAACCTTCTTGGTACAGAATACTAAAGTAAATCCACGATCAAAAATGTAGTCGATTTAGGGACTTCCCTGGTGGTACAGTGGCTAAGAATCTTCTTGCCCATGCAGGGGACACAGGTTTGATCCCTGGTCCAGGAAGATAGCACATGCTGCAGAGCAACTAAGCCTGTGCATCACAATTATGAGTAGAGCAAAGTGATTCAGTTATACATGTATATATTCTTTTTCATATTCTTTTCCATCATGGTTTATCACAGGATACTGAATATACTTCCCTGTGCTGTACAGTAGGATGGTTACAATTATTATTGAATTTTTTATCCCACTTTTTCCACTTAATCTCACATGAATTAGTCTTCTAACTATGATGCTTAAGAGGCATAATCTAGTAAACTTATGTCTCATAATTTACAATATTTAGTCATCTCCCCAATATGGACTTTTACATCACTTTCAGGCTTCTGTTACTATTAAATACAGAAGCACTGAAGTGCTTTAAATCCTGTATGTCCAAGATAGAACTCAGAAACTCATTGATTTGTTCCATCAAATGTGGTCTTCTTTCAGTTTTTCAGAATAGCAGAATTTATTCTTAATACCTCTCCTCCCTCTCACCAATACACCCTTCTCTCCATGCCTAAAATTCTGTTTTATTTTCAAACTATTTTTAGAATTCACTTTGCTCTATGCCAATGTCTCTCCTCTAGGTTTGCTACCAACAGCTCTTGCTGCTGCTGCTGCCGCTGCTGCTATGTCGCTTCAGTCATGTCCGACTCTGTGCGACCCCACGGACGGCAGCCCACCAGGCTCCCCTGTCCTTGAGATTCTCCAGTCAAGAACACTGGCGTGGGTTGCCATTTCCTTCTCCAATGCATGAAAGTGAAAAGTGAAACTGAAGTCGCTCAGTCATGTCCGACTCCTAGCGACCCCATGGACTGCAGCCTACCAGGCTCCTCTGTGCATGGGATTTTCCAGGCAAGAGTACTGGAGTGGGCTGCCATCACCTTCTCCGACAGCTCTTGCTAGACGGCTGCAATTTCCTCTTACTTCTTTGTATCCACTCTAATCTTCCTTCAATTTAGCAGTGACCTTTTCAAAATATTCAATACAAACTTGATTATGTCACGTCCCTACTTAAAATCTTTTAGTGGTTTCTCATTGCTCCTGGGAGAAAGAACGAAATCCTTTAGTGTGGCCTATAGTCTCTGCATGGTTGTAGCCAAGGAGGAGAGCTTAACGTGCAAAAATAAAAATACTTGTTAAAAGTGGTGTAACAAAATATATGATTATTGTTTTTCCTTTAGAAGGTACATAATGGTCACTGAATAACTATTCAGTAAAGAAAAAAGTAAACCTAAATTATTTAACTGTGTTGTGCAGTGCTTAGTCGCTCAGTCATGTCCAACTCTTTCAGATCCTATGGACTATAGCCTGCCAGGGTCCCCTGTCCATGGGGATTCTCCAGGCAAGAACACTGGAGTGGGTTGCTATGCCCTCCTCCAAGGTATCTTCCCAACTAAGGGATCGAACCCATGTCTCCCACATTGCAGGTGGATTCTTTACCATCCAAGACACTATTATTTAACTAGAAAAATAGAAATAATTATTTATAAAATTGAGGACACATAATACCCAGGTGGCACTAGTGGTAAAGAACCCACGTGCCAATGCAAAAGATATAAGAGATGTGGGCTTGATCCCTGGGTTGAGAAGATCCCTGGAGAAGGGCATGGCAATTGACTCCAGTATTCTTGCCTGGAGAATCCCATGGACAGAGGAGCCTGGCAGGCTACAGTCCATAGGGTCACAAAGATTTGGACACAACTGAAGTGATTTAGCATGCAATACTCAGAAGGGCAATAAAATATACGCATTAGTACTGCAAAGAGCTGGACTCAACTGACGCAACTGAGCATGCACGCACATACTGCGTAAACTATGGATATTCGCTTGTAGACTATAAAAAATATTGAATAATTTATCATCAGTGAAGACGTAAAACAACTAAATTAAATGGCAAAGTTCCCACTTTTTTACCTACTTCTTAAATGACTAAGGGTTTTGACTTTTTAAAAAAATCTACATACAATCGCTACTGATCTAATCTATATTCATATCTTAAATTACTATCTCTAGTAGTCATACTGCATCTGAACTCAGGACTTTAGTATAAATGAACTTCACCTCATTGGCTAGCTAATTCCCTTAAATCCTCCCAAATTCAGATTAGATAACCTCATTTTTGGAGAAGCTATCCTCAAGCCTAGCTGACATGATCAGAGTGCCCTTGGGCATAGTGTTAACTGCTACAAATAGCATTTAATACATATTATTGAAATTTCCCCACTAAGCTAAAAATTCCTCATGACAGAGAACACATCTTACTGTTACATCACTAGTACTGCGCATATTCTTGTTCAGTCGCTAAGTTGTGTCTAACTCTTTCAAGATTCCATGGATGTAAACAAGCAGGCCCCTCTGTCCATGGGATTCTCCAGGCAAGAACACTGCAGTGGGTTGCCATTTCCTCCTCCAGGGAATCTTCCTGACCCAAGGATTGAACTTATGTCTCCTGCATTGGCAGGTGAATTCTTTACTGAGCCACCAGGCAGGCCCACTGGGTACATAGTACACAGCAAATACTTATAATTATTAAGGGGAAAACAAAAATTTACCTTGTCTTGTAAACTCAGATCTACTGTACTTTGGCAGAAAACATATCTTATCATAGACACACACACACAAACACTATCAGATCAGATCAGATCAGATCAGTCGCTCAGTCATGTCCGACTCTCTGCGACTCCATGAATCGCAGCATGCCAGGCCTCCCTGTCCATCACCAACTCCCGGAGTTCACTCAGACTCACGTCCATCGAGTCAGTGATGCCATCCAGCCATCTCATCCTCTGTCGTCCCCTTCTCCTCCTGCCCTCAATCCCTCCCAGCATCAGAGTCCTTTCCAATGCGTCAACTCTTCACATGAGGTGGCCAAAGTACTGGAGTTTCAGCTTTAGCATCATTCCTTCCAAAGAAATCCCAGGGCTGATCTCCTTCAGAATGGACTGGTTGGATCTCCTTGCAGTCCAAGGGACTCTCAAAAGTCTTCTCCAACACCACAGTTCAAAAGCATCAATTCTTCGGCGCTCAGCCTTCTTCACAGTCCAACTCTCACATCCATACATGACCTCAGGAAAAACCATAGCCTTGACTATATGGACCTTTGTTGGCAAAGTAATGTCTCTGCTTTTGAATATGCTATCTAGGTTGGTCACAAACACTATAATAGTTATCAATCCTACTCTTGGGGCAGCAAAAACTAATGGGGTAAGATCACCCATTTAGGGATTAGCAAAAAAAGTCAAAAAAATATTTAAGCTGTTGAAGCTGAAAACTACCAATACCGTGAAAAAATTTTGAGGTTGTACAATAAGCATTTTGTTAATCTATTTAATAAATATTCATAACACTGGGCAGACAAATATGATAACGATGTGACAGAACTGCCAAAAAGCAAATGTAGTTTTGGCCTATATTAATAGTCCAATTCCTAGTTTGAGAGAGATGACTGTTCGGTTATATTCTATGGTATCTGACCAGACTGATAATAATATATTTCATTTGAGGACTTACATAGACTAAAGCATCTTCCAAATGGGTGACCAGGAGGGTGAAGGGACTGGAATGCATGAGAAATGAGTATTTTCCTTGAAGAGAAAGAGACCCAAGGGATGCAAGTGAGTTGGCTTCAAATATTTCATGGGCTGTCATATGGCAATGGAATTACACTTGCTCATTAATGAATCAAGGCAAATTAGAAGTGGTCAAATAGGAGGTGGCAAGAGTGAATGTCGACATTCTAGGAATCAGTGAACTAAGATGGACTGGAATGGGTGAATTTAACTCAAATGACCATTATATCTACTACTGTGGGCAGGAATCCCTTAGAAGAAATGGAGTAGCCATCATAGTCAACAAAGAGTCCGAAATGCAGTACTTGGATGCAATCTCAAAAACGACAGAATGATCTCTGTTCGTTTCCAAGGTAAACCATTCAATATCATGGTAATCCAAGCCTATGCCCCAACCAGTAACACTGAAGAAGCTGAAGTTGAACGGTTCTATGAAGACCTACAAGACCTTTAGAACTAATACCCCAAACGGATGTGCTTTTCATTAGAGGGGACTAGAATGCAAAAGTTGGAATTCAAGAAACACCTGGAGTTACAGGAAAATTTGGCCTTGGAGTACAGAATGAAGCAGGCAAAGGCTAATAGACTTTTGCCAAGAGAACGCATTGGTCATAGGAAACACCCTCTTCCGAGAACATAAGACTCTACACATGGACATCACCAGATGGTCAACACGGAAATCAGATTGATTATATTCTTTGCAGCCAAAAATGGAGAAGCTCTCTACAGTCAGCAAAAACAAGACCAGGAGCTGACTGTGGCTCAGATCATGAATTCTTTATTGTCAAATTCAGACTTAAATTGAAGAAAGTGGGGAAAACCACTAGATCATTCAGGTGTGACCTAAATGAAACCCCTTATGATTATACAGTGGAAGTGAGAAATAGATTTAAGGGACTAGATCTGATAGATAGAGTACCTGATGAACTATGGACAGAGGTTTGTGACACTGTACAGGAGACAGGGATCAAGACCATCCCCAAGAAAAAGAAATGCAAAAAAGCAAAATGGTTGTCTTAGGAGGCCTTACAAATAGCTGTGAAAAGAAAAGAAGTAAAAAGTAAAGGAGAAAAGGAAAGATATACCCATTTGAATGCAGAGTTCCAAAAAATAGCAAGGAGAGATAAGAAACCTTTCCTCAGCGATCAATGCAAAGAAACAGAGGAAAACAACAGAATGGGAAAGACTAGAGATCTCTTCAAGTAAATTAGAGATACCAAGGGAACATTTCTTGCAAAGATGGGATGGATAAAGGACAGAAATGGTATGGACCTAACAGAAGCAGAAGATATTAAGAAGAGGTGGCAAAAATACACAGAAGAACTGTACAAAAAAGACCTTCACGACCCAGATAATCACAATGGTGTGATCACTCACCTAGACCCAGACATCCTGGAATGTGAAGTCAAGTGGGCCTTAGAAAGCATCACTATGAACAAAGCTAGTGGAGATGACGGAATTCCAGTTGAGCCTTTTCAAATCCTAAAAGATGATGCTGTAAAAGTGCTGCACTCAAATGTCAGCAAATTTGGAAAACTCAGCAGTGGCCTCAGGACTGGAAAAGGTCAGTTTTCATTCCAACCCCAAAGAAAGGCAATGCCAAACAATGCTCAAACTACCGCACAATTGCACTCATCTCACATTCTAGTAAAGTAATGCTCAAAATTCTATAAGCCAAGCTTCAGCAATACGTGAACTGTGAACTTTCAGATGTTCAAGCTGGATTTAGAAAAGGCAGAAGAACCAGCGATCAAATTGCCAACATCTGCTGGGTTATCGAAAAAGCAAGAAAGTTCCTGAAAAACATCTATTTCTGCTTTAGTGACTATGCCAAAGCCTTTGATTGTGTGGATCACAATAAACTGTGGAAAATTCTGAAAGGGATGGGAATACCAGATGAGAAGCCTGTATGCAGGTCAGGAAGCAACCATTAGAAATGGACATGGAACAACAGAATGGTTCCAAATAGGAAAGGAGTACGTCAATGCTTTTATACTGTTACCCTGCTTATTTAACTTATATGCAGAGTACATCATAAGAAATGCTGGGCTGGAAGAAGCACAAGCTGAAATCAAGATTTTCAGGAGAAATATCAATAATCTCAGATATGCAGATGACACCACCCTTATGGCAGAAAGTGAAAAAGAACTTGATGAAAGTGAAAGAGGAGAGTGAAAAAACTGGCTTAAAGCTCAACATTCAGAAAACGAAGATCATGGCATCTGGTCCCATCACTTTCTGGCAAATAGATGGGGAAACAGTGGAAACAGTGGCTGACTTTAGTTTTTTAGGCTCCAAATTACTGTAGATGGTGATTGCAGCCATGAAATTAAAAGGCGCTTACTCCTTGGGAGGAAAGTTATGACCAACCTAGACAGCATATTGAAAAGCAGAGACATTACTTTGTCAACAGAGGTGCATCTAGTCAAAGCTATGGTTTTTCCAGTAGTCATGTAAGGATGTGAGAGTTGGACTATGAAGAAAGCTGAGGGCCAAAGAATTGATGATTTTGAACTGTGGTGTTGGAGAAGACTCTTGAGAGTCCCTTGGACTGCAAGGAGATCCAACCAGTCCACACTAAAGCAGATCAGTCCTGGATATTTATTGGAAGGACTGATATTGCAGCTTATACTCCAGTACTTTGGCCACCCGATGCGAAGAGTTAACTCACTGGAAAAGACTCTGATGCTGGGAAAGATTGAGGGCAGGAGGAGAAGGGGATGACAGAGGATGAGATGGTTGGATGGCATCATCGACTCAATGGACGTGAGTTTGGGTAAACTCCGGGAGTTGGTGATGGACAGGGAGGCCTGGTGTGCTGTGGTTCATGGGGTTGCGAAGAGTTCGACATGACTGAGTGACTGAACTGACTGATTAATGCCCCCAAGGGGTAGAATGCAGCCTAATGACAGAAACAACTGGAACATCAATCCTACCTTAATATCAAAGTTCAAATTAGCTGGCCCTATGGTTCCACTGACACTGGTCTCAAAGTCACCAATGATTTGCTAACTGTTTAATTTCTGAGACACTTTAAAATTTTTATCCTTTTTGTTTACTGAGGCTATTGCTATAGACAATTTTCTTTTTGGAACTACCCTCTCCCTTTCTCATTTTTTAAGAAACACCTTGCTCCCACTTTTCCTGTTTCCTTAGCCATTTTCTATGTATGTAAGCAGCTTATACAGAGCTCTCAATTCTTATGTACACAAATATGAAACAATTTTGTTTAGTCACTGCTTTCAACTATGCTATGTCAAAACTTCCTTTTTGTATCTCTTAATGATATCCAGAGTGTGTTCCATGACCTTCTCATCAGTTTCAATCATTAATATCTGCTGCTGCTGCTGCACTTCAGTTGTGTCTGACTCTGTGCGACCCCACAGACGGCAGCCCACCAGGCTCCGCCTGGGATTCTCCAGGCAAGAACACTGGAGTGGGTTGCCATTTCCTTCTCCAATGCACGAAAGTCAAAAGTGAAAGTGAAGTCACTCAGTAGTGTCCGACTCTTAGCAACCCCATGGACTGCAGCCCTCCAGGCTCCTCTGTCCATAGGATTTTCCAGGCAAGAGTACTGGAGTGGGTTGCCCTTGCCTTCTCCAATTAAAATCTAAGTTTAAAACGTTAACGTTCAAAGCAAAGTTTTCCCCCTCCTTCAGTGCAGACTAAAACTTGTAGCTTGAAGGTCTCAGCTGGGCAGAGGGGATCTACAATAAAGGAAAAGTTCTAAAATACTTCTTTCTGTACATTCTGCCTCCAAATCCTCATTCTATTGCTGCGAGAAGAAGGCAAAAGGCAAGTGGCAGAGATCAATTCACACAATTGTCTGTCTAGTTTAGGAAGAAGAGTTGTCCCTATTCTCATTTGGATCTACTCTTTTCAAGTCAGTTGCTTGAAGCCTAGGAGTTATGGTGGTTTCCATGCAGGTGGTAAGCATGGTTTTTGCGGGTAGTGCTCTGCTTCATTCTGGCCTCATCTGTCCCTAGAAAACTCTTCAAAGAGGTAGAATCTCGTGTTGGGAAGGCTGGTCAGTACAGTCAACATTACATTAAAAATAACAAATAAGTGACCTATTGTACTGTGCTGTGCTGAGTTGCTCAGATGTATCAGACTCTGTGACCCACATTAACTATATGTTATACACGGTGCAACACACAGCTCATGCATTAGTTCACTTAACCCTTATGATAGCCTTATAAATATTATTAATTTCTATCTTAAAGGTAAAGAGAATGTAAATAGCTTGCGAATGGTGATACTGCTAGGAAACAGCAGAGCCACTGTTGAATCTAGGAAGTCTGATTCCAGAAACTATGCTGTTAACTTCTTACTCTCTTTCCTGGGCTTATTTTCCTTTATTTCTCTCTTAAATACTGATGTGTTTAGGCTTTTGATTTTGATCTGCTTTTCTTTTACTCTAGTTCTTCTGAGGCTTTTTTGGAGTCTCAGGCCACTCTAAGAAACTGATGTAAATTTTCTATGCTGCTCTAAAAATATACACAGTCATACACAAATTTGCTGGTAGTTGGCTTGAATTGAGACAACCTAAAATTCTATCTCTGGATCCATAAGGGTATATAATCTTGAGCATTCTAGTGCATGCCTATGATTTCAACTAAAACATACACTGAATAAAACATTAGTTAAATAACGTTGAAAGTGAAAGCGAAGGCGCTCAGTCGTGTCTTACTCTTTGCGACACCATGGACTGTAGCCTACCAGGCTCCTTCATCCCTGGGATTTTCCAGGCAAGAGTACTGGAGTGGGTTGCCATTTCCTTCTCCAGGGGATCTTCCCAACCCAGGGATCGAACCCAGGTCTCCCACATCGTAGGCAGATGCTTTACTATGTGAGCCAACGAGGAAGTCAATAATGTTTAGGAATCCCAAATATTTTTCTCTAGCCTAAATTTAATACCCAAATACCCAACTGTCTACTAGGTAGACCTACTTGGAATATAAAATTCACTGTGATTAAACTGAATTCATTACTTTACCTCAGTATTTGCTCATTCCTCCTTTTCTGACTTTATCTAATGGTATTAACACCAAACTTTCTCTGCCAAAAATTTTGGAATCATCCTACCTACTCTCTCCCTCACATCTCCCACACATTTATATAACACAGAAGCAGACATCAACATTCTTTTGAGGGTCCTATTAAAAGAAGAAAAATAGGGAAATGATAATTCATATCACACAGTAAGTAAAACTAGTTTAACATTTAGACTCATATACGTAATGAAATGCAGAAATAGAAGAGTTAGTTTCTGTTGTTAACCCATCAAAATATGACAGTAAATTTATGATTAAAGTCTTAAAAGCATAGTGACAAACCTCAACTTATCTTTAGATTAGGGCAATGAGTATTTTTATCACTTCAAGTTTTTTACTTTATTCCTGCAGTGCATCCTTCATAATCTATCTTAATTACTCAAAATACTCCATGATTTACATTTCTAACCATGATAAATTATTTTTAGTCAGCCTGTCATATCATTCATTTATTCATGCATTCGTCCATTCACCGTGCCTGTATATAGTCCCCTTGATTACAGTGCTTACCATCAGTCTCCTGAATAAAATACATGATCAGGTTTTCTCAATAAAGCAAAAGTCTCATGAGAAAGTAAATAAAGAAGTATTTATACAGGAGTATTTATATAAGAGGAATACTACTCATTGGGAATGAGAAGAAGGAAAGCAACAGTTAAGGATGACTTTCTGGAAGAAACACTTAAGTAGAGTTTTCTTTCACTAAAAGATGATTAAGAGTTAGGAAAAAAGAGGCAGCAAGAAAGAACTTAAGCAAAGGCCTGAAGAGAGGTGAGAGAATGGCACTTTGATGGAATTAAAAGCTTAGGGAAATAAATACAAAGCTTGAGGAAGGAGGTGAGAAGACGAGAAGAGAAAAGGCTAAAGTGAATCAGAAGAGGCAGATTACATATAAAGGTCTCTGGACTTTAAAGATCCACAGAGAACGGCTCAGAGGTTAAAGCATCTGCCTCCAATGCGGGAGACCTGGGTTTGATCCCTGGGTCAGGAAGATCCCCTGGAGAAGGAAATGGTAAACCACTCCAGTATTCTTGCCTGGAGAATCCCATGGATGGAGAAGCCTGGTAGGCTATAGTCCACGGAGTCGCAAAGAGTCGGACACGACTGAGCGACTTCACCTTCCCCTTCCCCTTCACCACAGAGAACACAAAAAGGTCCTAAGCAAGGATCATGATCAGATTTTCATATCAGAATGTTCACTCAGGCTATAGTATAAAAATGGACTGCACAAGAGAACACTTGGGACAACCTATGAAGCTGCTATAATAACCATCTCAGTGAGAGGTATTGATTATGGTTTGAATCAGAGCCGTGGCAGAAGAATGGAGAGACATAGACAGAGTTTATAAACACAAACAAAAAGGCTGAAAACTTTCAATGTTTAATAATTAATGGGTATGTAGAATGCGAGAGAGAAGTTCATCACTCAGGCCTCTGGCATGTGTCACTTGGTAGGTTGAGTAATAATCCACGGATGGATGAGAGGAAGAGAAATAGATGTGGAATGGAGTAGAATTGGAAGATAAGGGAAGACTGTGAGTTTAGCTCTAGACACATTGATTTTGAAGTGCATGCAAGATATTCCAGAGAATATCTTGAATAGGAAGTTGGATACGATCTCTGCATTTCTAAATGTATCCTACATCTCTATGGATCCTAGAAAAAGCAGGAGAATTCCAGAAAAACATCTACTTATGCTTCATTGACTACACTAAAGCCTTTGACTGTGTGGATCACAACAAACTGTGGAAAAGTCTTAAAGAGATGGTAATATCAGACCACCTGACCTGCCTCCTAAGAAATCTGTATGCAGGTCAAGAAGCAACAGTTAGAACTGGACATAGAACAATGGACTGGTTCCAAAGTGGGAAAGGAGTACATCAAGGCCGTATACTGTCACCCTGCTTATTTAACTAATATGCAGGGCATATGATGCAAAATGCTGGGCTGGATGAAGCACAAGCTGGAATCAAGATTGCTGGAAGGAGTATCAATACCCTCACATATGCAGATGACACCACCCTTATGGCAGAAAGAGAGAGGAACTGAACAGCCTCTTGAAGAAGGTGAAAGAGGAGAGTAAAAAAGCTGGCTTAAACTCTACGTTCAAAAAACGAAGATCATGGCATGCAGTCCTATCATTTCATGGAAAATAGATGGGGAAGCAATGGAAACAGTGACAGACTTTATTTTCTTGGGCTTCAAAATCACTGTGAATGGTGACTGCAGCCATGAAATTAAAAGATGCTTGCTCCTTGGAAGAAAAGCTATGACCAACCTAGACAGCACATTAGAAAGCAGAGACATTATTTTGCCAACAAAGATCCGTCTTAGTCAAAGCTATGGTTTTTCCAATAGTCATATATGGATGTGAGAGTGGGACCATAAAGAAGGCTGAGTGCCAAAGAACTGATGCTCTTGAACTGTGGTATTAGAAAAGACTCTTGAGAGTTCTTTGGATTGCAAGGAGCTCAAACCAGTCAATCCCTAGGGAAATCAGTCTTGAATATTCATTGGAAAGACTGATGCTGAAGCTAAAGCTCCAATACCTGATGCGAAGAACTGACTCATTTGAAAACACCCTGATGCTGGGAAAGACTGAAGGTGGGAGGAGAAGGGGATGACAGAGGATGAGATTGTTGGATGGTATCACTGACTCAATGGATATGAGTCTGAGCAAACTCTGGGAGATTGTGAAGGACAGAGAAGCCTGGCGTGTTGCAGTCCATGGGGTCACATAGAGTTGGACATGACTGAACAACTGAACATGTGTAGCTATGCCTGGATATTATGGATTACTTTTATTCGATGAGGTTTTTCATGGTCATCCTAGTTGTGCCAGGGACTAACCTTCAGGGAAGAGCATGTAGCACTAAAAGAGGGAATATCATGTCTGTATTTTGAGTAGAGCAAAGGGAGTCTGAAAAACATGAAGAGAGGGATAGAAGGAAAACCAAAACAGAATACTTTAATAGAATCCAGAGAAAGTTAGTACTTCAAGGAAAGAGTGATTAACCACATCAACTGTTGCAGAGATCAAGGAGGAAGAGGGCTGAGAAGGTAGCAGGATATAAGATCAACATACAGAAATGTGTTGCATTTCTTTATGCTAACAAAGAAATATCAGAAACGGAAAATTAAAAAAAAAAAAGCCCTTTTAAAATCACGTAAAAAACAGACAAAAACAAAACAAACTTAGGAATAAACCTGACCAAGGAGGTGAAAGATCTATATGATGAGAACTATAAAATATTGATAAAGGAAACAGGATAATTCAAATAAATGGGAACATCACCCATGCTCTTGAATTGGAATTATTAATATTGTTAAATTGGTCATATTATCCAAAGCAGTCTATAGATTTAATGCAATCTTTATCAAATTACCCATGACATTTTCCACAGAAAGAGAATAAATAATTCTCTAATATATATGGAACCATAAAAGACCCTGAATTTCCAAAGGAATCCTGAGAAAAAAGAACAAAGCTGGAGGCATAACCCTCTCAGACTTCAGACAACACTACAGAGCTAAAGTAATCAAAACCATGTGACACTGGCACAAAAACAGATATGTGGGTCAATGGAATGGAACAGACAGCCCAGAAATAATCCCGCATGCCTACAGTCAATTAATCTTCAGCAAAGGAGGCAAGAATATACTGCATAATGGAGAAAACACTGTCACTTCAGCAAGTGGTGTTAAGAAGGCTGGGTGGCTGCATGTAAGTCAATGAAGTTAGAATGCACTGTACAGATGCCTCACATTGTACACAAAAATAAGTTCAAAATGGTGTAAAGATTTTAATATAAGACATGACCCCCCAAAACTCCTAGAAGAGAACATAAGAAAAACGTTCCCTGACATAAATCACAGCAATGTTTTCTTGGGTCTCCCAAAGCAGTAGAAATAAAAGCAAAAATAAACAAATGGGACCTAATTAAACTTAAAAGCTTTTGCACAGCAAAGGAAACCATAAACAAAATGAAAAGACAACCTATGAAATGGGAGAAAATATTTGCAAACAATGTGCCTGACAAGGGCTTAATTTCCAAAATATACAAAGAGCTCATACAACTCAACAACAAAAAACCAAACCACTCTATTGAAAAATGGGCAGAAGACCTAAATCGATATTTCTCTAAAGACATACAGATGGTCAAAAGCCACATGAAAAGACGCTCAACTTTGCTAAACATTAGAAAAATGTGGATCAAAAATACAGTAACATAATACTGCACACTGGTCAGAATGGTCATCATTAAAAACCCTATAAATTATAAATGCAGGAGAGGGTGTGGAGAAAGGGGACCCTCCTACGCTACTGGTGGGAATATAAGTTGGTACAGCCACTATGGAAAACAGTATGGAGTTTCCTTAAAACACTAAAAGTAGAGTTGCCATATAACGCAGCAATCCCACTCCTGGACATATGTTTTAGAGAAAATTCTCAATTTGAAAAGATACATGTGCCCCACAGTTGACAGCAGCACTATTTACAATAGCCAAGACACTGAAGCAACCTAAGTGTCCATCAACAGGTGAATGGATAAAGAAGATGTGGTTCATATACACAATGGAATACTACTCAGCCACAACAAAAACTGAGACAGTGCCATTTGCAAGAGGGATGGACCTAGTCAGAAAGAGAAAGCTAAATATACGATTAGTCCACTTATATGTGAAATCTAAAATATGACACAAGTGAACTTATTAACAAAGTAGAAACAGACTCACAGACACAGAAACACAGTTGTCAAAGGAGAGAGGGGGGCAGGAATATATTAAGAGTTTGGGATTAGCAGATACAAATTACTATATATAAAACAGATAACAACAAGGTCCTAGTGAATAGCACAGGGAACTATATTCAATAGCTTGTAATAACCTTAATGGAATATATATATATATATATATATATATATATATATATATATGAACTCCTGTGCTGAACACCAGAAATGAACATAATATTGTAAATCAACTATACTTCAATTAAAAAGTTAAAAAAAAAAAGAAGGAATAGGACTAAGAGGTATCCTCTGGGTTTAGCTGTGAGAAAGTCTTCAGTGTCTCTTGCTAAGGCAGTTTTAGTGAAGTGGGAGAGCCTAAAATAGACTGAGCAATGACTGAAATATTACTAAAACACACAAGAAGTGTTACAGACTATTCAACAGGCTTGCCTATAAAAGGGAAGAGAAAAAGCAGTAATTAGAGAGTCAGGGTTAAGGGGGAAGAACTTCCTTTGAAAAACAAGTGCACATAGAAAAGAACTTAAAGGCAGTAGTGATGAGAAATGAAAATTTATATTGCCAGGTACTTCGAAAGGTAGTAGGAGAAAAGATCTAAAGTGCAGGTGCAAGGATGATTCTCTAACAGGAGAAGATACATCTCATCTTTCTATTTGTGAATAGAGCTAAGCTTTGAGGATTGATGGTGGGAAGTTGTTTATGATGAGACAGACTCTTACTTCTGCATGAAATAAGTCATTCCAGGAAAAGAAAAGTGGTACTATCTGATGTTTGAAGACAAAAGAGTTTTAAAAGACCACCGAGGTTAACGTGAATGAAAAGGAGGTGATTAGCATACACAAAAAGCTGCTGGCCAGTGTTCAATGCCTTCTTGAGGTTGAAGATCATGATCATCTCTAATAAATGACAGAAATAACTAGGAAGTCAGTACATGACAACAATAAGATGGTATAGAAGAAGAATAACTAAAGATTTATAACTCACTCCAGAAAGAATTTTTAAGATGAGTTATCAGGTTTTAGCATAAAATGATTTAATGTCAGAAAAACTTGATTGTGCATCTCAGCTACTAGGTGCATGACCTTGGATAAGTTACTTGGCTTCCTTCAAAATTTCGTCTTCTATAACATAAAGACACCACCCTTATGGCAGAAAGTGAAAAGGAACTAAAAAGCCTCTTGATGAAAGTGAAAGTGGAGAGTGAAAAAGTTGGCTTAAAGCTCAACATTCAGAAAACTAAGATCATGGCATCTGGTCCCATCACTTCATGGGAAATAGATGGGGAAACAGTGGAAACAGTGTCAGACTTTATTTTTTTGGGCTCCAAAATCACTGCAGATGGTGATCGCAGCCATGAAATTAAAAGACACTTACTCCTTGGAAGAAAAGTTATGACCAACCTAGATAGCATATTCAAAAGCAGAGACATTACTTTGCCGACAAAGGTTCGTCTAGTCAAGGCTATGGTTTTTCCAGTGGTCGTGTATGGATGTGAGAGTTGGACAGTGAAGAAAGCTGAGTGCCGAAGAATTGATGTTTTTGAACTGTGGTGTTGGAAAAGACTCTTGAGAGTCCCTTGGACTGCAAAGAGATGCAACCAGTCCATTCTGAAGGAGATCAGCCCTGGGATTTCTTTGGAAGGAATGATGCTAAAGCTGAAACTCCAGTACTTTGGCCACCTCATGCGAAGAGTTGACTCATTGGAAAAGACTCTGATGCTGGAAGGGATTGGGGGCAGGAGGAGAAGGGGACGACAGAGGATGAGATGGCTGGATGGCATCACCGACTCGATGGACGTGAGTCTGAGTGAACTCCGGGAGTTGGTGATGGACAGGGAGGCCTGGCGTGCTGTGATTCATGGGGTTGCAAAGAGTCGGACACGACTGAGCAACTGAACTGAACTGAACATAAAGACACCTCATCTGACTACTGTTAAATCAAATGATAAAATACACATTAAGGACTTAGTATGATGCCAGCACACAGTAAATCCTCACTTAATGTTAAATGTTTTAATAGAATATTTAATGATAAGATTTAAAGATATTAAGACTGTTTTGTATGAAATGGGTGTTACAGAAGGCAAACTGGAAAGGTTTAGAAATGACTGGAATACTAGGAAATTGAGTCTACAGAGAAAAAAATACCAAATATTATGAAGATAAAGGTAACAGAGAAGGTAAGATCATTAGAATAACCTAATTTTTGGACAATGACCGACCGTAATTAGGAAGTGAAGCATGATGGATCTGGTGGATAAAAGGTAACAACAGCCTGAGCCCCACACACTGCAATTAGAGGAGCTGGTATATGGGTTCTGAAGTTTCACAATCTGAATGCTACAAGTAGGGAGTATTTCCCTGAGTCTGTCTCAGGAAAAGTAGGCCAAACTTTCCCTCTGACAGTTCTAAATTAATATGCTCTCCAGAAGTGCTTTCTCCTCTTTACTACAGCAATATACTTTGCTGATATTCTTTCTCCTATGCATGTGTTTATATAGTTTACATATGAATAATCATCTCCCTTCACCTCCCCTCAACTTTTGCCCATATTTTGATTCAATTTAAACTTTTCCATACCCCTTGCGGGCCTTCTTCAGTGGCTCAATGGTAAAGAATCTGCCTGCTAATGCAGGACATTTGGGTTCGATCTCTAGGTTGGGAACATTCCTTGGAGAAATAAGTGGTGATGCACTTCAGTATTTTATTCCATGGACAGAGGGGCCTGGCAGGCTACAATGGGGTCGTAGAGTCAGACATGACTTAGCGACTAAACAACATATCTCTTGGGCCTTCACAAATATCTGCACATTATATATGTATTCTTCACAGTTATTCCACACGCAATCAACAGCCAGTTTAAGTTCACCAAGGGTAAAAACCAAGATGCATATTCTCAAACAGTGTTGAACATACAGTAGTCGTTCAAATGCTTTAGGACAAAAGGTTGGGTAGTTTTTTTCCCAAAGAACTCTACTGCTAACAGTTCAGTTTGTCTCAGTCTTCTAACATGTCTTACTGCTATAACATAAATTAAGGAAAACACAAGATATAATCATACAAAATAGAAATTGGCAAGCTTTTCCCTAAAGAGTTAATAGGATAAATATTTCAGGCTTGTGAACTATACAGTCTCTGTTGAATCTACTTAGCTCTGCCCTTGTAAGTGAAAAAGAAAAAAAGTTAGAATGTGTAAATAAATAGAGTATGATTATGTTTCAATAAACCTTTCTAGATAAAGCTCCAGGCAACAGGTTGTCATTAACCAACTTATGTACCATAAGGAAAATGCTCAGAATTTACTACCTGATGAAAAGGAAAACACAGCTCTGCAAATTCAAAGAGCTTGAAGACAACTGATGAGAAAATACTATACTATCCTGTGAGAGATATATTGGGACTGCTTAGTTTTTGCAATTGTATGAAATAATAACAAATTAAAACTAGGAAAAGTATGACAGATTCTAAGGTGATCCCCATGATCCTCTTCCCTGGTATGTGCCTTTGTGTAAGCTCTTCTCTTTGAACGTGGGTGGAACCTCTAACCTGCTTTGAACCCAAAGAATATGGCAAAGGTGATGGTATATCACTTCTGTTACATAAAACTGTAACACCTGTCACACTGAGAGACTGGCTCCCTTACTGGTCTTGAAGAAATAAGATGCCATGTTGTGCGAGTGCCTCTGGCTGACAGCAAGAACTGAATGTGGTCAATCACCCTGGGAGACTGAAACAGATCCATCCTCTGCCAAACCTTCAGTGAACCCAGCCCTGACTCACTCCTAGACTGTCTGCTTGCAGAGGACCCAGAAATTGTGAGATAATAAATGTGCATTCTTTTCAAGCTAGTTAAGTTTCTGTTAATATTGTTACACAGAAATAGGTAACTAACACAGAAGTACACACATAGGTAGTTGTAATTCACTGTTTAAAAGCATATCACTCATCTATTTCTAGAATGAGAATTACATAATTAATCTAAGAGATGCAAAATAATGCATTCTTAAATGTCACATAACTTGTATCTTTTTTACTGATTTCTATTAAATCTCTTTGATGCTTCATATCTGCACATATAGTTCAAGATCCTTTATGTAAAAAGAAGCTGTGTGAACTTTAAATATTTATGCTATGCTTTCACTTTTGATACTTTTCAGGTGTGCCAAATTTATACGTGAACCAGACTGTCAGAAAGCTATCTAAACATAAAACATCTCAAAACCTTTTCCAGTGCTAAAGAATGAAACATGTTTTAACAAAACTCTATATTTGGTTTTCAAAGTACAGGTAGGAGTCCCTCAGTTATTCCTCAGAGAATGGCCTTCATATTCATTTTGTTGCATTCCAAAGGTCTAAATGGACCTATCACGGGTTTTCTGGCAGTGCTCACTGTCTCCAGTTTCCTCAGTTACCTTGCTTCTGAAACTGTAAAGCCACTTCTCTGTTACCCCCCACACATGTGCATGTACACACTGGTACACATAACTGTCTTGGTATTAGACTATTCACAGCTTATAGTGAAAAGTTATTAATTAATGAAAATCATCTTCATACTGTGGTGGTGGTGGTGGTGGTTTAGTTGCTAAGTCATGTCCGACTCTTGCGACCCCATGGACTATAGCCTGCCAGGCTCCTCTGTCCATAAGATTCTCCAGGCAAGAATACTGGAGTGGGTTGCCAATTCCTTCTCCAGCGGATCTTCCCAACCTAGGAATTGAACCCAGGTCTCCGGTATGGGGCAGGCAGATTCTTTACCAACTGAGCTATAAGGAATTTTCCTTATTTGTAGAATTTAAAAAAAATCTTTGAGTGACAAGCATACAGTAATGCCCTAAGCTCCTTACCTCTAACCTTAAATCTTCACACTTGGCTGAGATTTAGACCATTTACCCTTTCTGAAGGCAGAGTTCATCTACTGTATATATTGTCCTGACTTGAAAATGGAGAAAAGCAGAAAACCTAGTAAATAAGACTCCTTCTGCTAATCTAATCTTTCAAAGAAATGTAAAAATGCTTTCAAATTTTAAGATTTCTGAGAAACAAAACAAGGTAACATAATAAAACTAAGTTTACTTAAAAATTTTTTTTAAATTTATTTTTAATTGAAGGGAAATTGCATTAGTTTCTACCAAACATCGACCAGTATTGCACTGGTTTCCAGCAAATATCAACATGAATCTAAGTTTACTTAAATTATGCTGCTGCTGCTGCTAAGTCACTTCAGTCGTGTCCGACTCTGTGCGACCCCAGAGACGGCAGCCCACCAGGCTCCCCTGTCCCTGGGATTCTCCAGGCAAGAACACTGGAGTGGGTTGCCATTTCCTTCTCCAGTGCATGAAAGTGAAAAGTGAAAGTGAAGTCGCTCAGTCGTGTCCGACTCCTAGCGACCCATGGACTGCAGCCTACCAGGCTCCTCCGTCCAGGGGATTTTCCAGGCAAGAGTACTGGAGTGGGGTGCCATTGCCTTCTCCTACTTAAATTATAGATATCTTTAAAAATCTTATACACTGAGAAAATGATAGTAGTGCAAAAACAATAATGAGATGATTCAGAATATTAGCTTTATGGAAAGACTAGACTCTACAAAGGGGGCCTTTGCTTTATACTTGCTGTACTGTTTTGTTCAATTATTAATTCAATAAATAGTTATTGAATACCTAGTATAATACTCGGTGAACTGATTCTTCATCATAGATAGACTTTTAAAAAAAATCTGTCACTGTACTTTAGTTATTCTGAGTTTTCCATTATTACTTATTATTAAAAAAAAAAAAAATCTCAGTTAGATCACCAGCTTCATTAGCCATGTGTTGTTTTCAAGTAACTGCCAATGTCACCACTAAGCTTTCTGCCACTGTACAACCAGTATCCCCTTTCTCCAGCTTTCAGTAACATGCATCTTCTTCCTTTTCATTCTCATTGGCAGTGTCCTCAAACTACAGATTTCTACTAACAATCTGTTTATAGTGACTCAAGTCTCTAATATACTCCTCGAAATCCTTGTAGCCTTTGCCTACTGCCTGGTTTGAAAGCCACTACCATATATTCATTTTGTTTGTTATGGATGCACTCACTCTTCAAACACCAGAATCTGTTACAAAATAACATCTCCAATGTTTGCAGAAGATGTTCAGTTCAGTCGCTCAGTCGTGTCCGACTCTTTGCGACCCCATGAATCACAGCACGCCAGGCCTCCCTGTCCATCACCAACTCCAGGAGTTCACTCAAACTCATGTCCATCGAGTCGGTGATGCCATCCAGCCATCTCATCCTCTGTCGTCCCCTTCTCCTCCTGCCCCCAATCCCTCCCAGCATCAGAGTCTTTTCCAATGAGTCAACTCTTCACATGAGGTGGCCAAAGTACTGGACTTTCAGCTTTAGCATCATTCCTTCCAAAGAAATCCCAGGACTGATCTCCTTTAGAATGGACTGGTTGGATCTCCTTGCAGTCCAAGGGACTCTCAAGAGTCTTCTCCAAACACCACAGTTCAAAAGCATCGATTCTTCGGTGCTCAGCTTTCTTCACTGTCCAACTCTCACATCCATACATGACCACTGGAAAAACCATAGCCTTGACTAGACGGACCTTCGTTGGCAAAGCAATGTCTCTGCTTTTCAATATGCTATCTAGGTTGGTCATAACTTTCCTTCCAAGGAGTAAGCGTCTTTTAATTTCATGGCTGCAGTCACCATCTGCAGTTATTTGGAGCCCCCAAAAATAAAGTCTGACACTGTTTCCACCATTTCCCCATCTATTTCCAATGAAGTGGTGGGACCAGATGCCATGATCTTAGTTTTCTGAATGTTGAGCTTTAAGCCAACTTTTTCACTCTCCTCTTTCACCTTCATCAAGAGGCTTTTTAGTTCCTCTTCACTTTCTGCCATAAGGGTGGTGTCATCTGCGTATCTGAGGTGATTGATATTTCTCCCGGCCATCTTGATTCCAGCTTGTGCTTCTTCCAGTCCAGCGTTTCTCATGATATACTCTGCATATAAGTTAAATAAGCAGGGTGACAGTATACAGCCTTGACGTACTCCTTTGCCTATTTGGAACCAGTCTGTTGTTCCATGTCCAGTTCTAACTGTTGCTTCCTGACCTACATATAGGTTTCTCAAGAGGCAAGTCAGGTGGTCTGGTATTCCCATCTCTTTCAGAATTTTCCACAGTTTATTGTGATCCACACAGTCAAAGGCTTTGGCATAGTCAATAAAGCAGAAATATATGTTTTTCTGGAACTCCCTTGCTTTTCAAATTTGCTGGCATATCGAGTGCAGCACTTTCACTGCAGAAGATGACTGCCTACTTAACATTCAAGTGAATCTATAAATAATTCAAAAGGTGCTGGTTGTAAGATTGATATACAAACATCAACAGGAATTCCTTGTACAATTACAACCAACCATAAAATATATTAACAGGAAACATATCGTATTAACTTATAATTATTTGCTGTACTTATATCTCTTCCTTAGGGAAAGAGAATAACTCATTTATATTTCTAACCCCAGAATGTAGCATGCAAGTGGGTGTTCAATGGAAACTGTTTGAATGATTATCAATCATCACTGGATTTTAGTATCATTCACACATGTTTTCCCTGGAGAAAAGGATAAAAATTCACTTGCATATTTTTTAAACCACTACAATAACTCACTATATTTTTGTACATTAAAGAGAAAATTTCCGGTTCAAATCAAGAAATGCAATTCTCCACTTTTCACTTATCTGGACTGATAGAGATTAAAATCCTTGATAATGTACAACATTGTTAAGGGTGAAGGTAACCTAGTTATAACAGCTGACTCAAGTATCAGGTAGTATAACCTCTTGGGAGAGCAATCTAGTAACTAATACAATTTCACATGTTTCTCTTAAGCAAGCCTATATTTTAGAACTTATTCTATAGATACTTATACATACATGCAAACCTTACATATATAACATTTGTACAATAGGATTGTTCGTAACAGAAGATAATGAGTTAACCTTATCAGTAGAGAAAAATTTAACAAAATTATGGCACATCCATACAATGAATTCCTATTCAGTTGTCAAGAAGAATGACGGATACTTATAAGAATGCACATGGACTGATTTCTAAAATATCAGTTCAGTCCAGCTGCTTGGTCACATACAACTCTTTGCAACCCCATGGACTGCATCACACCAGGCTTGCCTGTCCATCACCAACTCCCGGAGTTTACTCAAATTCATGTCCTTTGAGTCAGTGATGCCACGCAACCATCTCATCCCCTTCTCCTCCTGCCTTCAATCCTTGCCAGCTTCAGGGTCTTTTCAGTGAGACAGTTCTTCACATCAGGTGGCCAAAGTACTGGAGTTTCAGCTTCAACATCAGTCCTTCCAATGAACACCCAGAACTGATCTCCTTTAGGATGGACTGGTTGGATCTCCTTGCAGTCCAAGGGACTCTCAAGAGTCTTCTCCAACAACACAGTTCAAAAGCATCAATTCTTCGGTGCTCAGCTTTCTTTATAGTCCAACTCTCACATCTGTACATGACTACTGGAAAAACCACAGCTTTGACTAGACAGACCTTTGTTGGCAAAGTAATGTCTCTGCTTTTAATATGCTGTCAAGGTTGGTCATAGCTTTTCTTCCAAGGAGCAAGCACCTTTTAATTTCATGGCTGCAGTCACGATCTGTGGTGATTTTGGAGCCCAAGAAAATAAAGTCTGTCACTGTTTCCATTGTTTCCCCATCTCTTTGCCATGAAGTGATGGGATTGGATGTCATGATCTTTGTTTTTCTGAATGTTGAGTTTTAAGCCAGCTTTTTCACTCTCTTCTTTCACTTTCATCAAGAGGCTCTTCAGTTCCTCTTTGCTTTTTGCTATAAGGGTGGTGTCATCTGCATATTTGAGGTTATTGATATTTCTCCCGGCAATCTTGATTCCAGCTTGTAGTTCATTCAGCCTGGCATTTCACATGATGTACTCTACATATAAGTTAAATAGCAGGGTGACATTATATAGCCTTGACATACTCCTTTCCCGATTTGGAACCAGTCTGTTGTTCCCTGTCTGGTTCTAACTGTTGCTTCTTGACCTGCATACAAATATCTTAGGAGTCAGGTAAGGTGGTCTAGTATTTCCATCTCTTTAAGAATTTTCCAGTTTGTTGTGATCCACACAGTCAAAGGCTTTGGCATAGTCCGTAAAGCAAAAGTAGATGTTTCTCTGGAACTCTCATGCTTTTTTCATGATCCAACAGATGTTGGAAATTTGATCTCTGGTCCCTCTGCCTTTTCTAAATCCAGCTTGAACATGCCGAAGTTCTCTGTTCACATACTGTTGAAGCTTGGCTTGGAGAATTTTGAGCATTACTTTGCTAGCATGTGAGATGAGTGCAATTGAGTGGTAGTTTGAGCATTCTTTGGCATTGCCTTTGAGATAGGAATGTAGACTGACATTTTCCAGTCCTGTGGCCACTGCTGAGTTTTCCAAATTTACTGGCATATTGAATGCTGCACATTCACAGCATCATCTTTCAGGATCTGAAATAGCTCAGCTGGAATTCCATCATCTCCACTAGCTTTGTTTGTAGTGATGCTTCCTAAGGCCCACTTGACTTCACACTCCAGGATGTCTGTCATACCATCGTGATTATCTGGGTTATCAAGAGCTTTTTTGTATACTTCTGTGTATCCTTGCCACCTTTTCTTAATATCTTCTGCTTCTGTTAGGTCCATACCATTTCTGTCCTTTATTGTGCCCATCTTTGCATGAGATGTTCCCTTGGTATCTGTAACTTTCTTCAAGAGATCTCTAGTCTTTCCCATTCTATTGTTTTCCTCTGTGTCTTTACATTGATCACTGAGAAAGGCTTTCTCATCTCTCCTTGCTATTCTTTGGAACTCTGCATTCAAATGGGTATATCTTTCCTTTTCTCCTTTTCCTTTCAGTTCTCTTCTTTTTTCAGCTATTGGTAAGGCCTTCTCAGACAACCATTTTGCATTTTTGGATTTCTTTTTCTTGGGGATGGTCTTGATCACTGCCTCCTGTACAATGTCACGAAACTCTGTGTGTAGTTCTTCAGGCACTCTATCAAACTAATCCCTTGAATCTATTTGTCACTTCCACTGTATTATCATAAGGGATTTGATTTAGGTCATGTCTGAATGGTCTAACGGTTTTCCCTACTTTCTTTAATTTCAGTCTGAATTTTACAATAAGGCGTTGAAGATATGAGCCACATTCAGCTCGTAGTCTTGTTTTTACTGAGTGTATAGAGCTTCTCCATCTTTAGCTGCAAAGAATACAATCAATCTGATTTTGGTACTGACCATTGGTCATGTTCATGTGTTATCATGATGTCATCTCTTGTGTTGGTGGAAGAGGGTGTTTGCTATGACCAGTGTGTTCTCTTGGCTAAACTCTGTTAGCCTTTGTCCTGCTTCATTTTCTACTCTAAGGACAAATATGCCTGTTACTCCAGGTATATCCTGACTTCCTATGTTTGGATTCCAGTCTCCTATGATGAAAAGGATATCTATTTTTGGTGTTAGCTCTAGAAGGTCTTGTAGGTCCTCATAGAACCGTCAACTTCAGCTTCTTCAACATTAGTGGTTGTTCATAGTCCTGGATTACTATGATACTGAATGATTTGCCTAGGAAAAGAACTGAGATTATTCTGTCATTTTTGGCACTGCACTCTCTCTTGTTGACTATGAGGGCTACTCCATTTCTTCTAAGGGATTCTTGCCCACAGTAGTAGATAAAACCTTTATCTAAATTAAATTCACCCATTCCAGTCCAATTAGTTCATTGAATTCTAAAACGCTGATGTTCACTCTTGCCATCTTCTGTTTGACCACTCATAATTTACCGTGATTCATGGACCTAACATTCCAGGTTCCTATGCAATATTGTTCTTTACAGCATTGGACTTTACTTCCATCACCAGTCACTCCAGAACAGTGTGTTTTTTCCACTTTGGCTCCACCTCTTCATTCTTTCTGGAGTTACTTCTCTACTCTTCTCCAGTAGCATATGGAGCCCCTACTGACCTGGGGAGTTCATCTTTCAGTGTCGTATCTATTTGCCTTTTCATACTGATCATGGGGTTCCCAAGGCAAGAATACTGAAGTGGTTTGCCATTTCATTCTCCAGTGGACCACGTTTGTTTTTTTTTTTTCCTAACATATATTTAGTAGAAACAGCAAGGTGCTGAATGCCTCCATGTATATTACTTAGGTAGAAATATTTGAGTTTCCACCACTTCTAGAATTAAGCATAGGTCATACTAAATTCAGCCTTCCCAGGTGGCTCAGTGGTAAAGAATCTGCCTTCCCATGCAGAAGTCACAGCAGATGTGGGCTTGATCCCTGGGTAGTGAAGATACCCTGGAGGAAACAGGAACCCACCCCAGTATTCTTGCTAGAATAATCCCATGGACAGCCTAGCCCGGTGGGCTACAGTCAATGCAGGTCACAAAGAGTTGGACATGACTGAACACACGTGCATGTATACTAAATCTGGCATATATTCAGTTCTGTGCACAAAAAGAATGCTAGAGCAGAAGGTGTGACAAGAGAATAACCAGGAGAATGAGCAGTGTGACAACCACAATGCATAAAATCCATTTTAAGAAACTATGTCTATTTAGTCTGGAGAAGATTTGAGGTGATTAAATTGTTATTTTAAAATATTTTAAGTGTCAGGTGAAAGAGTATTAGAGGACAAAAAACTAGGAACAACAAACTCATCACAGGCATACAAATTAAACATTAACATAAAGAACTTTCTAGTGAATCATACATTTTCAAATAACAAAGGTTTGCCTGGTGAAGTAGTGAGCCCTTTAAAGTAGATAAAGTCAAAGTGAAGTCGTTCAGTTGTGTCCAGCTCGTTTGAGATGCCATGGTCTGTAGCCAGGCTCTTCCATCCTTGGGATTTTCCAGACAAGAATACTGGAGTGGGTTGCCATTTCCTTCTCCAGGGAATCTTCCCAACCCAGGTATCCAACCTGAGTCTGCCACATTGCAGGCAGATTCTTTACTGTCTGAACCACCAGGGAAGGCTGTTAAACTAGATCATCTGTACTTAAATGGTGTTTGGTATCTGAAAAGTGTTTCATGGCCAGGTGGGAACCTGGATAACGTAACTGTCAAGATTTATTTCAATTCCGACATTCTGTGATCTAAACGTAAAAGAAAGGTAAATTGGGTTATGTATGTATTTTTAAGTAAGACGTATGGAAGGTTTAAAGATGAACAAAAATGTGATTTATCCTTGTCATTTTTCTCTGAATAAGAAGACAAGGTAAAAATCTGTGATATATACAATGGGCTTATGTGTACATCCAATTATCAAATAAGTCACTGTAACAATCCCACTCTAAATACTGAGATTCTCCCAAAAAATCTATTGGCATTATTTTCATCTTT
Source organism: Bos indicus (assembly GCF_029378745.1). Taxonomy (NCBI): domain Eukaryota; kingdom Metazoa; phylum Chordata; class Mammalia; order Artiodactyla; family Bovidae; genus Bos; species Bos indicus. The sequence continues at coordinate 62,786,378 of NC_091774.1, read as the reverse complement.
TTAAAACAAATGGAAGACAAGGCACTGTGAACACTTTTTAATTACAAGAGCTATATTTTCACATGTATTTTTCTAAATCAGTAAATTAAACATAAGGCAATTCCTCTTTAATTTACCTTAACTCTTGAAGAGTGTTATAGAATTAATCTCAGAACAGACAAACCCATAAAATCATTACGCACAACATAAAACTATGATTGGGAAGAGCCAAGTATGTATGCTATACTAACCAATTAGAAGAACTGTTCCAACGGCCAAACCTCCACCTGGAAATGAAACAAAATGAAGAACAAATTAATCTACCTTTTCATATTATCTTTAGCATAAAAGTTAGGCATTATCAAGGACAGGTACTTCAGTAACTTCAAAACTGTAGTTGAGAACAACATTTTAATTACCTTTGCAATACTTGGCTTAAGGTGCTATTATGAAATAATTACATACTATATGTAATTATACACTACACATTACAATTACTTTCATAATATACTGTACTATCCTCCTTTCTCCTGTGATAGGACCATGCAGCATTCAACACAGCCGGCTAAGCATTCCTTTAATGTTATATTTAGCACTTCTTAATAAATTAGCTCAATAGCTGAGACCCAAACGTGCACAGGAACTTAACTACAACAAAAGTACAACACAGAAAGAAAGGTTATTACAACAGAAATTCCATTTTAATTTTTATTCTCAAATTTAACAAACCTTGGAGAAAAAAACCTGACAGTTAAAACGAATTCTTTTCCGATTATTATTAACACACACAGAATCTGAACACACTCTAAATATATTTAGAAAATGCTATTATATTTGAATTAGGGTAATATGATCATAAATATATAACTGAAATAGAGCTTTATTAAAAATCAATTTAAAATCAAGTTTTAAGAAACTAGAACATCAGAAAGATAGACATTCAACCACTTGACAACTGATACTTTGTTTGTAAAACCATTTGTGCAAATGCTAACAAGTTCACTTAAAAATTTAAAAATGTATACACAAAGAATCAAATGAATTTAAAGTATAATTAATTTAAAAAGAAACTAAAAATTGTTGGACAACTGAAGACAATATTACTAGCGTTTTTTGTTTACAAAATTGTGAAACATTTAAAATATAATGAAGAATCTCTTCCCAAAAAGTTTTATAGTGACAAACAATACATAGAAAAACTTAGTATGAAAAATTCATGACAGTGTTTATTTTTTGCCTTGCAAATAAGCATAAATAACTGTTATGTTTCAAAGAATCTGAAATTTGTTAAGCTGCCTGCACACTTAATACAATCCAACATTTGAGGACTTTATGACTACAAACAGAGGATTCAAAATTGTTAGAAAACAATTTTTAAAAGGAACAAATACATTTACATATTTTAAATGGTCATGTTATAGAATTAAGTATGTATTTTAACTTCACATTGAGATAATGAGATAATTCCTTCATTTTAGCATTTAAAGCCATACCAGACTATACAGGATAACTTCAAATGTTGGTTAAACTAAAAGTTTAACATAAACTGAAATATATGTGATGATAACAACCATAAAAGATGAGAGCAAAAAGGTTCTCTTCGGGAGAAGAGTAAATATTTAGTTTTACAGCTTGTGCTACATATAGACCAATATTAATTTTTTAATCCATTTTAAATATTTTAAATCATACTTCCCAACTCTTCACTATTTTTCCTCACATGTAAGAATATTTAGCTAGCAATTATCATTTTGTGTATTTGAGATGAAATAATACAGGCACATAACAATATTCCAAGTTTCTAGTCGAGTCTACTATAAAAAAAATTAGCTGTTTTTTTCCATAACTTAATCTTTACAGGAAGGATTTAGATTTGTTATCTAAACTTCTTTGGGTCTATAGTCATGTCTTCTCAAATTAGGAATTTATATAAGGCCTCCAAGTGGAATATTTAGAGAAGTAGATACTTTTTGTGAATGATATTCACAGTGAAATAACGAGAACTGATCAAGACATAGTTCTCCAATTGAATGATATGATATCTTGCTCAGGTGTCTTGCCCAAAGAAGTACAGTAAGAGCTACTCTCACCGTTCTGGCAATTATTTTCTGATTAGAAACAATCAATACATGATACAGGAAATAGCTTATTTGATAAATGTATTATCAGTATTAATTGTATTACTATATTAACAGTAAACAGCAAATCAGACTATACTATGAAGGTAGTTTTCCGCCTGAGTTGAACAATCCACTGTTTCTGATAATTCAGGAAACAAAAGTTTTAAATATCACATATACTAAAATTATATATGGAAAATTTTTATGTTTGGAAAATGTAAACATTACTTAAAACAAGATAATATGAGGACATTTTAATAATTTTTATCAGCCAAATTAATATTCTATTGGGCTTCTCTTACAAAAAGGCAACTTACTTTTTTTCTAACGGGCTATATTATATAAATTCACTAGACTCAAATTTGAATTGGCCCTAGTAAAGCTGGTCATTTGGAAGGTTAGTCATGGGAAATAAGAAGAAGCCACCTTATTATTTATAAATCAAGCTTTTATTCTATGTATATGAGGTAAAGTGATTTTGACATGACCATACACACCAGCATATAGCTGTAAAGTTCCTATATTCTTCCAAACTTCATTTTACTGTGTGTAAGACCACATTTCCCCAAATACTCTGTATAAGGTATTGTGAAATATCTCACTTAATATACTGAGATTCTAGCTATATTTTAAACTAGAGGAAATTTTAATAAGTTAGCAGTCATTCTCCCTACTCAAAATTGAAAAGCTTAACCGGCTAAACACAAGATGCTTGACATGATATATTCAACAAAAGTTAGCTTTCAATACATTTTTAAATTCAGCAATTCATTAGCAATTTCAAGAGCAGCACAGATTTCACACTAATAGTTCCTAATTAAAACAGAAATATCATTTCCCAATAGTACATTAAAATGTCTGACAGGTAAGTAACAGCGTAAGTAAGAACTTGTCTTAGGAATTCATATAAGGCCTCCAAGTGGAATACTCAGAGAAATAAATGCTTTTTGTGAATGATATTCATAGCAAAATAATGAGAACAGATCAAGAAATAGTTTCCCAATTAAGTATGATACATTGCGCAGGTGGACACACACACAAAGAAGTCAAAAATGGTCTTGTTCAATGCCTCGTCTTCCCTTTAATCATATCAGATAAACCGCCAATATTCTAGGTCACTAAAAAAATAAATTTTTGGTTTTACCTCTAGACCACTTTAAGAAGTATATTTAAGCTCATCCCCAGCTTACTAAAAAAATATGGGAGAATATTTTATCAACTCGTAAGTTTACACAAGTTTGAAACCTTGAAAATACTTTTCAAGTGAGGTCTTAAAGTATAAAATTCATCAAGCTTTTACATTTTAAAAAAGTGACAGTATTTTGTCTTAAAACTAGAAAAAATATAAAAGCTTAAGAAACACTAGAAGATTTAAGATTTTAAGTGTCAATATCTATTTTTTAACTTTTTTAAATACGAAGGAAAGATTTTTTTTTTTAAAATCACGTGAATAGTTAGACAATGATATATTAATTTAAAGGGAGAAAATTCAATCCCTACACAGTTCCCAAAACAAATCTCTAATTAAGCTATACATTTAGGGTAAACAAGGTCAAATTAATATATTAGAATATGAAGGTCCATAAGTGATATCTTGTTTTACAATAAGGGCAACTCCTTTTTCAAAGTTAAAGTTTAAGTAAAAGGGAAGAGAAATAAAAATTAGGAAAGAGAAGTCTTTCATCCTAGTTCTTTTCAATGCTCTCTATAAATCAGTAGTTTTGCTTAAAATTATAGAAGCAAAACAGGCATCTTAAAGCCACTGAAGGGAAAATGCAATGTAACAGCCATATCCTTCATTCATAGCAATATCCTTAACTACCTAATTAATGCCACACTTCAAATTAAGTTGCAGTTATATGATTAACAAGTCTACTTTTTATAGGTAAGAAACATCCTAACAACTCTTGGTTATCAGTTATTGGCTTGGCAAACATGGGAATCAAAACAGAAAAGCCATCAACAACGAGAATGGCTCTGCTGATTAAATTTTATGAAACAATTTTGCAAAGGAATGAATGGCATTTGCTTTAAACGTACAGGTACCAATTGTTAAAATATCACAACCGGGATTATACTAAATAAACAGCCCAAGCTTAATGTATATCATCCCATACTCCAGATTAAGATGTGTGTGTGCTTAGTGGTATTCAACTCTTTGAGACTCCATAGCCTGTAGCCCAATAGACTCTTCTGTCCATGGGATTCTCCTGGCAAGAATATTGGTGCGGGTTGCCATTTCCTTCTCCAGAGGATCTTCCCAATCCAGGGATCGAACACGCTTCTCCTGTGTCTCCGGCATTACGGGTGGATACTTTACCCGCTGAGTTATCAGGGAAGCCAGATTAAAATCTAGAGGAGGAAAGGACTATGCTCACCAGTATTTACTTTTTCAAGGCAATGTTGAAAATGGTAGCTACCCTCAAGCTTCTTCAGGGCAGTCTTCCTGGATTATTATTTACCCCAATTCCTATTTCCACTCGTCTGTCAAAATTTAATAAATTCTGAACACCACAGAGTTTAATCCAGTTAAAGCCGAGAAGTCATCTGTCCTTCAAATATGTTTTTGAAGGATGAGCCTGGGAGATAATTTCTCTACGTTAGTCAATATGGTCCTAAAATCAACTATTTTATATTCAAGGAAAAGAGAAATTCTGCCAGAATCTTTTATCTACTATATAATCTCCTTGGAAATTCTTGGAAGAAGAAAAATGAAGTATTTACACACAGTGTCCTCAAATAACAACATAAATGTTCTGGAAAGGGACAGTTGAGAAACTGAGTTAGGAAATCCCAGAATGTAAATTAGTCAACTTGGGAAATATAAATCGATATCCAACAATAAAATAAAGAATAAAAGTATTTAATACAATTAGATCATGAAAGTTAAGACGCAGTAATAGAAACGTCTCAAATTTATAAAACACTTTGGAGTAAGCAATGGAAATATTAGTATATCGTCAAATAACTAACATTCAATTTGTCTATTTTACGCCTTTCAAATATATTTTGCATCTACTCTTAAAATTACAATAATGTCACAATGGCAGTAGTAAAATATCACTGCAGTGTATGTCAGCAACAATGCAATATTTACTTGTTAAGCAGTAACTACAGAATATATTTAGGCAACAACAATGTCACAGTATAATTTCATCATTCTGATGTCACAGCATCCTATTATCATTACATTTTATTACTCTAAGATTATATTAGACTTGTCACAATCTTGAGTCAGATAACATTTCAGAACTACAGTATAATCTGAATTGCTTTTACTTTTATGTATACACATTAGCAGCCAAATGTTTCACTTTCAAACAATGGTTTAATGATTAACACATGTATAGGGTTTGCTCCAAAGGGCCACAGAAAATAGAAAATCAAAATATAAAAATGCCATTAGGAAGTTAACAACTAAAATATTTCTGGACATTTTATTATTCCAAATGTAGTAACTCCTATTATAAGAATGTCTTCAACTTCTGTGCAATTGAGAATTAACTGTATATGTGCAAAATATATTTCAAAATATCCCCAAACTGATATTTACTTCAATCATTTTAATGAACACTAATTTTTAGCATAAGCTGGTTAGAGTCAAATAAATAGATTCCCCAACTTCAAGCAAATCTGAAGAAATTTAAAATTACAGTTCAAGTTTATATCACTGTAAAAAAAACACAAGGAAGGTGCTTTGGGTCACCTTTCTGGTGGGTGCTTTAAGAGGCTACACAGTTAAATCTTTAGGCTTAGAGTCAATAAATGGTTAAAAACACCTGAAAAGAGTTCTCAAAAATTGGAAGCAATTGCAGCATAGTGCAGAGCATTAAATGTGGAGCCTGAAGATCAGCCAGACCGTCACTAGTTTTGTGACTCTATTCATGTCAGTTAATCGCCGAGTCTGATTTTAGAGCTCAAATACATAATTCCATCCTACATGTTTCATAATCTGTGCACGCTTTTTCCTACACATTATTTTTCTTTAAACCAAGAACTTATTTAGAATCTATAAGTACCAGGTACTGTGCTAGTTACATTTTGTTATTCTAATGAGGAACTGAAGATGTAATGTTAGAATATGTGACCTTTTTGTTTGGAGAGTTTCAGGATCAGTGAATGAAGTTACATATTTCCATTGAGTTACCAAAAAAAAAAAAAATACATATATATATATATAAAGGACTAGGAACAGCCTCCAAGTTTTACATTTAAATACAAGATGACACCAAATTAAACTCACAAGGGAAAAAAAGTGAGATAAATATTTGCTAACTAGATATTTTCAATCATTTCTGTTTACAGTACAATGCAAGGCAACAGAGTTGAAACAATTAAGGGAAATCATTCAAATTTATTATTTAAATTTATGTAGAAATAACCAGGATCCAGTTATGGTCATAAAGTAACAGAGGTAAGAAGCCATACTCTTTCTCAATAGCCTTTCTATTGCTAAACCTATCTCAAAAGTCTACCTGTGGGGAAAAAAATTACAGAGTGAAAATGACAAGGGAAGTACAAGAACAATGGCATTTGTAATATTTTATGAAAGTGTACAAGGCTTAACTGACACATCTCACCCTATAATAATAAAATCATGAAATACAAACATGGACCAATTTTAGTAAAGTAGCATTCTGATAGGAATTAACTACTTTACAAGCTTTATTATCACAGCAGCTTTGTCTTACCTATTTAATCTGTTCAGTCTTTTCAACATAATGGTTATTAATCAAGCATATTCTTTAGCAAGCCTTCTCAAGAAAAATTCCAGAGATTTTGGAAAGCCTAAAATCTGGACTTCTTTTTCTCGTTAAAATATAAAATAATTTTAAACATCGTTTGAGATGTAACTCTGGGAAGCAAAATATATAGAGAAAAAATAACAAAAACAAACATACATATATTTAACGCAGATACTGGGTACATCTGTTAAGGTCAAAGACAGGCTTTCATTACTTGGATCCATCTAAGCTTTTAACATACATTCTTTTAAAGTCAATATGATTAGTTTAAAGATTGAGAACCAGGAGATAAGCAGTCAGGAGGCGAAAGAGGGGAAGTTACTTTTTTCAGCATTTTCTATTGATTCCCATCAGTCTCAAGTGATACAAACTTCTGTAGGTTAGCCCAAACCATGGACTATCTGGGATTCACGTAAGGGGTACATTCAAAGACCGGGACGGGATTCTAGATGAATGCCAAATCGTCTCTGATTCCCCTTGACTAGGAATGTACGAAAGGGTAAAAAGCATGTAGGTTTCCTGTCATAAACGAGAAAAAGGCTGGTGGGCACCAAAGTAGAAAGTGGGAGCACAAAACCAGATCTGATTAACAGCATTTAAAGTCTCCATGCAACCCTTCCTCCCCTCCATCAGACTGGGCCATTCTCTCCAAGTCCGAATGCTGAGAGGTGAGAGACATGTGGGGTCAGGGTGTCTAACCCGGCAGGTCCCCTCCCTCTTTTCCCTCTGCTGAGCCCAGATCTCCGTTCTGAACCGACCTAGGAGCTGGTCCAGGGCTGGCAGCCCGGTTGATACCAGCAGCTGTCCATTCCGCACCGACGGCCGTGTCCCCGCGATGGACACCAGTCGAGAGCAGCCGCTGTCGGCACCGCTGGCTCTGGGACCCCTCCGCTGGAAGCTAGTGACGTTGTTCGTGCTGGCCGCCGCCACCATAGACCCAGTACTCCGGGTGCCGGTGCCGCAGGTGCCTGCTGCCGCCATCTTGGGGCTTCTCGCGTTGACCCAATGAGAACTCTGGGAGCTTAAGCCGCGGGCCTGTCACAGTCAGCCCCAAACTCCCGCCTCCTCGACTCTTGAAGCCAATAGGACTGAGGGTTCCCTCTAGAGTCAACCAATTGGAAGGCGTATTGCTGAAAAGTGCATTTACGTCAGGACGGCCGACTTCTGCAAGGCCCAGGTGAGAAAGAGCCACCTGAGTCCTGGATGAGAGTCTTCCTGGGTTCTTTGGGGCTTGAGGTGGGTAATATCATTAACGTTCTTCTCGTTTTGAGTGTCTTCATTCACGTTGAGTTAAAAAAAAAAAAAAAGGCTGGTGATGGGGTATATCAAGCAACTTTCCTCCTGCACTTTCCTCCTCTCTGTAGTAAACAGGATACCGCCCCCCACCCCAGGCCTTTTCTGATTTCTGAAAGAAAATTCCCTCCGGCATCCTCTTCCGGTCTTTTTCTAAGTGGTTGGGTAACATGGAAGGGATTGAAACTCTTACCTTAATGAGTAGGTTGTTGAGCCCTGGGCTCGGTTCCTCAGTGCCGGTGGCAGCTGGGTTGGATTTAGACATTAGAGTAAAAACTCTTGAGCTTTGAGGTTTTTTGGTTTCCCTCTGTTTCAAACAACAGATGACAAACTGTACCTTTCTTGACACGTCCCCGTAAGTTGCTTTCGTTAATTTTAATTAGTGCTTCTGAAAGTCTTAGAGCGCCTTTCCATAAGTGGTGTGAATGATAAGTGTTATTCTGACAACCTTGTTCACACATTTAATTGTCGTTTGCTGTTAAGGCAGCTGCAAATAACATAATACTTTAGTTTTTTTTTTTTTTAACCCGAAAAACTGGTAAGAATTAGATGTGTATGTGCTTTCTTTTTCAAGTGATCTGTGAACTCTGAATCCAGAGATTATTAGAATATGAATTTTACATGTAACCTAGATTTTGGGAAAAAGCCATGAATCCTTGGATTTAAATTTTGTTTTCACAATTTTGAGCTGGGCGTGGAGTAGGGGGTTGGAGTAAGTAATCTTTGAAGACGTTCATGATTGACAAATGTGTAAACTAAAAGAGTCCCAAGTTATGCTTGCTCTAATACTAATTGGTGGTTTTGACAGTGATCTATGATGCTAATAAAATTCATCAAAACTTCATGGAAACTTGCCATTGAATTGTTTTAAATCTCAGTGACCTGTAAAAACTTTTTGGCTGATTCTCTTTGAGATTATATTGCTGCATAGTGACTCCAGTTTTTCATTTGGGCAGATTTTTGTTTTTTAAAGAAAAATGTTGAGAAAAAAAAAAAGCGTTGCAGTTTAACCATATATCAACTGGAAAGCTTGATCAGGCTTTAGGTGCTTTCATTTAGAGTCTCACCAGTATAATTCTGTGATGCCAAATCATTCAGTAAGTAGCCAGGGTTTACTATCTGCTTGGACCTAAACTTGTCATTTTAGGGCAAAGTAAAAAAAACCTGTTCTCATTTGGAGGAGATAAGATTAACACATAGATAACAACATATCAGTTAAAATGATCACAGTGAACAATATATGTTAATATTGTCCTGTAGTAAGTACTCAAGAAGACCAAAACAGAAAGTGACAAAGCACTCTAATAACAAATAGGAACTTCTTAGACAGTTTTGCTGCTCTAAAAACTTTGAAGTACACAAATATTGAAATTCTGTGGATTTATTTACTACATATTCGCTTGTTTTCCACTCTATTTACTTCAGCCTTTAGATTTCTAAAGTGAAAAATTGTTTTTCAGCTTTAACTACAATCCAGGAAGATGTGCATCAATGCATTCCTGAAGTTAACATATAATCTTGGTACAACATTATCATCAGTTCAGTTCAGTTGCTCAGTCATGTCGGACTCTTTGCGACCCAATGGACTACAGCACGCCAGGCCTCCCTGTCCATCACCAACTCCTGGAGTGTACTCACACTCGCGTCCATTGAGTCAGTGATGCCATCCAAACATCTCATCCTCTGTCGTCCCCTTCTCTTGCCTTCAATCTTTCCCAGCATTAGGATCTTTTCTAAGAGTCAGTTCCTTGCATCAGATGACCAAAGTATTGGAGTTTCAGCTTCAGCCTCATTCCTTCCAATGAATATTCAGGACTGATTTCCTTTAGGGTGGACTGGCTGGATCTCCTTGCTGTCCAAGGGACTCTGAAGAGTCTTCTCCAACACCACACTTCAAAAGCATCAATTCTAAGGTGCTCAGTTTTCTCTATAGTCCAACTCTCACATCTGTACATGACTACTGGAAAAACCATAGCTTTGACTAGATAGACCTTTGTTGGCAAAGTAATGTCTCTGCTTTTTAATATGTTGTCTAGGATGGTCATAGCTTTTCTCCCAAGGAGCAAGGGTCTTTTAGTTTCATGGCTGCAGTCACCATCTGTTGTGATTTTGGAGTGCAAGAAAATAAAATCTGTCACTGTTTCTGCTGTTTCCCCACCTATTTGCCATGAAGTGATGGGACCTGATGCCATAATCTTAGTTTTCTAAAGGTTGAGCTTTAAGTCAGCTTTTTTACTCCTCTTTCACCTTCATGAAGAGACTCTTTAGTTCCTCTTCACTTTCTGCCGTAAGTGTGGTGTCATCTGCATACCTGAGGTTATTGATATTTCTCCTGGCAGTCTTGATTCCAGCTTGTGCTTCCTCCAGCCCAGCGTTTCTCATGATGTACTCTGCATGTAAGTTAAATAAGCACGGTGACAGTATACAGCCTTGACATACTCCTTTCCCAATTTGGAACCAGTCTGTTGTTCCCTGTCCGTTTCTAACTGTTGCTTCTTGACCTGCATACAGATTTCTCAGGCAGGTCAGGTGGTCTGGTATTCCCATCTCTTTAAGAATTTTCCATTAGTGATTCACACATTCAAAGGCTTTGGCATAGTCAATAAAGCAGAAGTAGATGTTTTTCTTGAACTCTCTTGCTTTTTCAATGATCAACAGTTGTTGGCAATTTGATCTCTGGTTCCTCTGCATTTTCTAAATCCAGCTTGAACATGTGGAAGTTCTCTGATCATGTACTGTTGAAGCTTGGCTTGGAGAATTTTGAACATTACTTTGCTAGCATGTGAGATGAGTGCAATTATGTGGTAGTTTCAGCATTCTTTGGAATTATGTTTCTTTGGGATTGGAATGAAGACTGACCTTTTCCAGTCCTTTGGCCATTACTGAGTTTTCCAAATTTACTGGCATATTTAGTGCAGCACTTGCACAGCCTCATCTTTTAGAATTTGAAATAGCTCAGCTGGAATTCCCTCACCTCCACTAGCTTTGTTCATAGTGATGCATCCTAAGGCCCACTTGACTTGTCATTCCAGGATGTCTGGCTCTAGGTGAGTGATCACACCATCATGGTTATCTGGGTCATGATGATCTTTTTTGTGTAGTTGTTTTGTGTGTCTTGCCACCTCTTCTTAATATCTTCTGCTTCTGTTAGGTCCATACCATTTCTGTCCCTTATGGTGCCCATTTTTGTGTGACATGTTTCCTTGGTATCTCTTAATTTTCTTCAAGAGATCTCTAGTCTTTCCCATTCTATTGTTATCTTCTATTTCTTTGCATTAATCACTGAGAAAGGCTTTCTTACCTCTCCTCGCTTTTCTTGGAACTCTGCAATCAGGTGGAATCATCTCTCCTTTTATCATTTGCCTTTCACTTCTTTTCTTTTCTCAGCTATTTGTAAGGCCTCCTCAGATAACCATTTTGCCTTTATGTATTTCTTCTTGGGGATGGTCTTGATCATCGCCTCCTGTACAATGTCATGAACCTCTGCCATAGCTCTTCAGGCATTCTGTCTATCAGATCTAATCCCTTGAATCTATTTGTCACTTGCAGTAAATCATCAAATGATTTAGGTCATACCCAAATCGTCTGGTGGTTTCCCCACTTTCTTCAATATAAGTCTGAATATGGCAATAAGGAGTTCATGATCTGAGCTACTGGCAGCTCCTGGTCTTATTTTTGCTGACTGTATATAGCTTCTCCATCTTTGACTACAAAGAGTATAATCAATCTGATTTTGGTGTTGACCATCTGGTGATGTTCATGTGTAGAGTTGTCTCTTGTGTTGTTTGAAGAGGGTGTTTGCTATGACCTGTGCATTCTCTTGGCAAAACTCTGTTAGCCTTTTTCCTGCTTCATTTTCTACTCCAAAGCTAAATTTGCCTGTTACTCCAGGTATCTCTTGACTTCCTATGTTGGCATTCCAGTCCCCTGTGATGAAAAGGACATCTATTTTTGGTGTTAGTTCTAGAACGTCTTGTAAGTCATCATAGAACCATTCAGTTTCAGCTTCTTTGGCTTTAGTGGTTGGGACATAGACTGGATTACTGTGATATTGAATGATTTGCTTTGGAAACGAACAGATCATTCTGTCATTTTTGAGACTGCACCCAAGTACTGCAGTTTGTACTCTCTTGTTGACTATGAGGGCTGCTCCATTTCTTCTAAGAGATTCTTGCCCAGGGTGGTAGATATAATGGTCATATGAGTTAAATTGGTCCATTTGCTCATTCCAGTTCATTTTAGTTCAGTGATCCCTAAAATGTCAATATTCATTCTTGCCATTTCCTGTTTGACCACTTCCAACTTACTGTGATAAGTATTCCAGGTTCCTATGCAATATTGGTCGTTATAGCATCAGGCTTGACTTCTGTTAGCAGCCATATACACAACTGTGCATTGTTTTTGCTTTGGCTCCGTCTCTTTATTCTTTCTATAGATATTTCTCTATCCTTCTCCCTTAGCATATTGTGCACCTGGGGAGTTCATTTTTCAGTATCCTATCTTTTTGCCTTTTCATACTGTTCATGGGGTTCTCAAGGCAAGAATACTGAAGTGGTTTGTCATTCCCATCTCCAGTGGACCATGTTTTGTGAGAACTCTATACCGTGACCTGTCTTGCATGGCCCTGCACAGCAAGGCTCATATTTCATTGACTTAGACAAGGCTGTGATCCAAGTGATCAGTTTGGTTAGTTTTCTGAAATTGTGGTTTCCATTTTTGTCTGCCCTCTGATGGATAATGTTCATAGATAGATGACTCAATATTTTCAGTGTCAGTTCTTCCATAATTGATTCGTAGATTTCATGCAGTCCCAGTTAAAATCCCAGCATGTTATATCATGGATATTAACAGACTGGTTCTATAGTTTATACCGAAAGACAGAAGATCTAGAATAGCAAACACAATATTGAAGAACAGAGATGTAGTACTGACACTACCTGACTTCAAGACTTACTGTAAAGTATTAGTGGAGCAGCATACAGAATCCAGAAATAGACCCACATGAATATAGTGAACTGATCTGAGACAAAATGAGCAAAAGCAACACAGTGGAGCAAAGATAGTCTTTGCTTTGTAGCAGTCAGTCATATACATGCAAAAATAAATAAGTAAATAAATCTTGACACAGACTTTACTTCAGAAAAATTAACTCAAAATGAATCACATACATACATGTAAAATAAACTATAAAACTCATGTAGGATAACATCAGAGAAAATGTAGCTTACCTTGGGGATGGCAATGACTTTTTAGATACACCAAAGACATCATCTGTAAAAGAAGGAGTAGATAGGTTGGACTTCATTAAAATTAAAAACTTCTGCTGTGGGAAGGACAGTATCAAGAGAATGAGAAGACATGCCACAGACTGGGAGAAGATAATTGCGAGGACACACTTGATAAAGGGCTGTTATCCAAAATATACAAAAGTCATACTCTTAGCATCTGTTGTTGTTAGTCAGTTGCTCAGTCCTGTCCAGCTCTTTGAGACCCCATGGACTGCAGCATGCCAAGCCTCAGTCCTCCACTATTTCCCAGAGTTTGCTCAAATTCGTGTCCTTTCAGTCTGTGATGCTGTCTAACCATCCTCTGCTGCCCCCTCTTTCTTTTGCCTTCAATTTTTTCTACCATCAAGGTCTTTTCCATTGAGTCAGCTTTTTGCATCAGGTGGTCCAAGTATTGGAGCTTCAGCATCAAACCTTCCAATGAATATTCAGATCTGATTTCCTTTAGGATTGATTGGTTTGGTCTCCTTCCAGTCCAGGGGACTCTACAGAGTCTTCTCCAGCACCACAATTGAAAAGCATCAATTCTTCAGTGCTCAGTCTTCTTTATGGTCCAACTCTCACATCTGTGCATGACCACTGGAAAAACCATAGCTGTGACTATATAGACATTTGTTGGCAAAGTGATGCCTCTGCTTTTTAATACACTGTGCAGGTTTGTCATAACTTTTCTTCTAAGGCATAGCATCTTTTAATCTCATGATTGCAGTCACCATCTGAGTGACTTTGGAGCCCAAGAAAATAAACCCGTTGCTTCCACTTTTCCCCCTTCTATTTGTCATGAAATGATGGAACTGGATGCCAGATCTTAATTTTTGAATGTTAAGTTTCAAACCATCTTTTTCACTGTCCTCTTTCATACTCATCAAGAGGCTCTTTCAGTTCAATTCAGTCATGTTTGACTCTTTGCTGTCCCATGGACTGCAGCACACCAAGCCTCCCTGTCCATCACCAACTCCAGGAGTTTACTCAAACTCACGTCCATTGAGTTGGTGATGCCATCCAACCGTCTCATCTTCTGTCGTCCCCTTCTCCTCCCACCTTCAGTCTTTCCCAGAATCAGAGTCTTTTCTAATGAATCAGTTCTTTGCATCAGGTGGGTGAAGTATTGGAGTTTCAGCTTCAGCCTCAGTCCTTCCAGTGACTATTCAGGAGTGATTTCCTTTAGGATGGACTGGTTGGATCTCCTTGCAGTCCAAGGGACTCTCAAGAGTCTTCAACATCACAGTTCAGAAGCATCAATTCTTCAGCACTCAGCTTTCTTAATAGTCCAATTCTCACATCCATACGTGACTTCTGGAAAAATCATAGCTTTGACTAGACGGACCTTTGTTGGCAAAGTAATGTCTCTGCCTTTTAATATGCTGTCTAGGTTGGTCATATCTTTTCTTCCAAGGAGCAGACATCTTTTAGTTTCATGGCTGCACTCACCATCTGCAGTGATTTTGGAGCCCCCCAAAATGAAGTCTGTCACTGTTTCCACTGTTTCCCCATCTATTTTCCATGAAGTGATGGGACCAGATGCCATGTTCTTAGTTTTTTGAATGTTGAGTTTTAAAGAAGCTCTTCGTTCCTCTTCATTTTCTCCCGTTGGAGTGGTATCATCTGCATATCTGAGGTTATTGATATTTCTCCTGGCAGTCTTGGTTCCGGCTTGGGATTCATACAGCCCAGCATTTTGCATGATATACCCTTCATGGAAGTTAAATAAGCAGGGTGACAATATATAGCCTTGTACTCCTTTCCCAGCTTTGAACCAGTCAGCTGTTCCATGTCCGGTTTTAACTGTTGCTTCTTGACCCGATGACAGGTTTCTTAGGAGACAGGTAAGGTGTTCTGGTACTTCCATCTTTTAGAACTTTCCTTGGTTTGTTGTGATCTACACAGTCAAAAGCTTTAGTGTAGTCAGTGTAGCAGAAGTAGATGTTTTTCTGAAATTCTCTTTCTTTCTCCATGATCTAAGGAATGTTGCAATTTGATCTCTTCCTCAGCCTTTTCTAAATCCAGCTTGTACCTCTGGACATTCTCAGTTCATGTACTACTGAAACTTTGCTTGAAGGATTTTGGGCATAACTTTGCTAGCATGTGAAATGAGGGCAACTGTAGGGTAGTTTGATCAGTCTTTGGCATTACCCTTTTTTGAAATTGGAATGAAAACTGACCTTTTCCAATCTTGACTTATTGAGTGCAGCACTTTCACAGCATCATCTTTTAGGGTTTTAAATAACTCAGCCGGAATTCCGTCACTTCCACTAGCTTTGTTTGTAATAGTGCTTCCTGAGGCCCACTTGACTTCACACTCTAGGATGTCCAGCTCTAGGTGAGTGACCACACTGCTGTGGTTATCCAGGTCATTGAGACCTTTTTTGCATAGTTCTTCTGTGTATTCTTGCCATCTGTTCTTAATGTCTTCTGCTTCTTTTAGGTCCTTGCCATTTCTGTCCTTTATGAGGCCCATCTCTGCATGAAATGTTCCCTTGATTTCTCCAGTTTTCTTGAAGAGATTTCTAGTCTTCCCCATTCTGTTGTTTTTCTCTGTATATTTGCATTGTTCATTTAAGAAGGCCTTATTGTCTCTCCTTTTTGTTCTCTGGAACCCTGCCTTCAGTTGGGTATATCTTTTCCGTTTCTTCCTTGCCTTTCACTTTTCTTCTTTCCGCAGTTATTTGTAAAGCTTCCTCAAATAACCACTTTGCCTTCCTGCATTTCTTTTTCTTTAGGATGGTTTTGATCACTGCTTTCTGTACAGTGTTATGAACCTCCATCCATAGTTCTTCAGGTACTCTGTCTACCAGATCTAATCTTGTCACCTCCACTGTGAAGTCATGTAGAATTTGATTTAGGTCATACCTGAATGGCCTAGTGGTTTTCCCTATTTTCTTCAATTTGAGCCTGAATTTTGCAATAAGGAGTTCATGACCTGAACCACAGTCAGCTCTTGATCGTGTTTTTGCTGATCATATAGAGCTTTTCCATCTTCAACTGAAAAGAATATAGTTGATTTGGGTATTGACTGGTGTTATTGAATATCTTTTCATGTGTTTGTTGGCTATTTGTCTGTCTTTGGAGAAATATCATTTAGGTCTTCCGCCTATTTTTTTTTTTTTTTTTATGTTGAGCTGCATGAGCTGTTTGTATATTTTGGAGATTGTTTTCTTTTCCCTTGCTTCACTTGTGAATACTTTTTCCCATTCTGAGGGTTAACTTTTCATCTTGTTTGTGGTGTCTTCCACTGTCTGCCCTTTGTGCTCCCCCATGATCCCCTAATGTTGCTGTTTTGTCCCAGCAGACTTCCCCCACCATGAGGTGATTTTTCTTGGTGCAGGAACCTCTCCTTACCTTCAGCTTCCCACCAGGGGTGCTGGTCTCTTTTTTAATCCCTTCCTTCTGTCTGTCTGTCTGTTTCCTACCCAAGAAAAGGATTTTTCTTGTCCTGTTAGGTATCCGAAGTCTTCCATTAATGTTCAGCAGGAGCTCTGTGAGAAATTTCCGTTTGTAGACGTATCCTTGATGTACTTGTGAGGAGACATGAATTCTGTGACGTGTTTCACCATCTTGACTGCCTGCCCCTTGATTGTAGCACTTTTAGAAGCAAGAATTAAAATATAGCTGTAGTGGTCTATAATAATTTCCAGGTAAACCCTGCCAGGTACCGCTTCCTGTGTTGATGGAAATATTGTATATCTACACTGACCGGTATAATAGCCATTAAATACATTTGATGTTTGAATACTGGTAATGTGGCTGCTATGACTGAGAGCTGAATTTTTAATTTTGTTTTAATTATTTAAATTTAAAAGCTACTTTTTACCAAGTTGCTGCTATATAACTCTAAATCAATATTTAGCAAAATTTTTCTATGAAAACCAAATAGTAATTATTTCAGGCTTTGCAGATCATATGGTCCTTGTTGCAACTACTTAGCACTGTGGTTGTAGCAAAAAAGCAACTTTAGACAATATATAAATAAATGAACATGACTGTGTTCCAGTAAAACCTTATTTGCTAAAATAGAGTGAGCAGGATTTGGTTTATTGGGCCCTAGTCTCACAACCTCTGCTCTACATCAAAGACGTGTCTAAGGATCTATTTATTTTTCTTCACCTGCTGTTCTCTGGATCCTTTGCATTGTTTTTCCTTATGTGTGTGTGTGTATGTGTGTTTTTTGGATGGGAGAAAGTAGTGTTTTCCTATAACATTTTAGAGAGATCATTACCCTCTTTGGGTTATTTTTCTGTATTTCTTCAACTTTGGTTTCAAATTTTATGTTTTTTGTATATATGGGGAAGGTGGTGGTGCACTGGCATTGTTTTAAATTTCTTTAAATTCTCATCTTTGTTCTTTTAATTCTGCTCTTTTATATACCCATTGTCTCTTAAATACAATATCTTACCTAATATCTCTAAAGGTGTTAAATACAATTATTTTCTTTTCCTACATGAATTACCTCTGATTTCTCCAGAGTTACTTGTTCTGTGTTTCATCATGGGCCTTCTTTTTCATTCTTGTGATTTTCTTAAATGTTGGTGATCTTTAGTTGTTCATTTGTGTTGATATATGATCAGTTGAATAATATAGATAACTAAAATGGACTTTTTTCTTATTTTGTTTTTTTAGCAAATCTTTACCCTAACTGGAAAGAATCCTGATGGAAATTCCTTGTGGGTAGGTAGGACTTAGTTGTTGTTGTTTAAAGCATGTTGATTTATAGTAATATATTAGTTTCAGTGTATAATACAGTGATTCAGTATTTTATAGATTATTCTCTATTAAATTTATTATAAAATATTGGCTATATTTCCTTACTGTTCAATATATCCTTGTAGCTTCTCTACTTTATCCCCAGTAGTTTATACCTCTTAATCCCCTACCCCTGTTTTCCCTTATCCCAACCCCTCCGCACTAGTAACCACTAGTTTATTCTCTATATCTGTGAGTCTATTTCCATTTTGTTGTGTTCATTCACTTTACTTTTAAATTTCACATTTATTGATAACATACAGTATTTATCTTTCTCTGTCTGACTTATTTCATTAAGTAAAATACACTCCTGGACCATTTATGTTGTCGCAAATGGCAAAATTGCAGTTTTATATCTTCCTTATCCATTCCTCTGTTGATTGAGACTTACATTGCTTTCTTATATTGACTATTGTAAATAATCTTGCTATGAGCAATGCAAAATGGAAACGGTGACAGACTTTAGTTTCTTGGGCTCCAAAATCACTGTGGATGGTGACTGCAGCCATGAAATTAAAAGACGCTTGCTCCTTGGAAGAAAAGTTATGACCAACCTAGACAGCATATTAAAAAGCAGAAACATTACTTTGCCAACAAAGGTCCATCTAGTCAAAGCTATGGTTTTTCTAGTCATGTGTGGATGTGAGAGCTGGACTGTGAAGAAAGCTGAGTGCCTAAGAATTGATGCTTTTAAACTGTGTTGTTGGAGAAGGCTCTTGAGAGTCCCTTGGACAGCAAGGAGATCCAACCAGTCCATCCTAATAGAAATCAGTCCTGAATATTCATTTGAAGGACTGATGCTGAAGCTGAAGCTCCAATACTTGGGCCACCTGATGTGAAGAATCGACTCATTGGAAAAGACCCTGATGCTGGGAAAGATTGAAGGCAGGAGAAAAAGGGAACGACAAAGGATGAGATGGTTGGATGGCATCACCCACTCGATGAACATTAGTTTGAGCAAGCTTCAGGAGTTGGTGATGGACAAGGAGTCCTGGCATGCTGCAGTCCATGGGGTCGCAAAGAGATGGACATGACTGAGTGACTGAACTGACTAATGAGCAATGGGGTGCATATATCTTTTCAAATTGTGTGTTTTTGGTTTCTTTGAATATATATCCAGGAGTGGAATTGCTGGATCTTATAGTTCTATTTTAAGTTTTTTGAGGAATCTCCATACTGTTTTCCATAATGACTGTAGCAGTTTACATTCTCCCCACCAGCATATGAGAGTTCCCGTTTCTCAAACTCCTACATTTGTTATTTGTGGTTTTTTTGGTGATAGCCTTTTTGACAGTTGTGAGGTGATATCTCGTGGTTTTGACGGACATTTTTCTTATAATTACTCATATTGAGCATCTTTTCTTGTGCCTGTTGGTCATCTGTATGTCTTCTTTCAAAAAATATCTATCAGATCATCTTTGCATTTAAAATATTGGGTTGTTTGGGTTTTTTTTGTTTTTATTTTGAATTGTTTAAGCTGTTTATATAGTTTGGATATTAACCCCTTATCAGTCATATCATTTGCAAATATTTTCTCCAATCTAGTAGATTTTCTTTTTGTTTTGTCAATGATTTCCTTTGCTCTGTAAAAGCTTTTAAGTTTAATTAGATCCAATTTGTTTATTTTTGCTATTGTTCCATTTGCTTTAGGAGACAGATCTAAAAAATATCACTGCAATTTATGTCAAACTGTGTGTTGCTGTTTTCTTCTAGGAGTTTTGTGGTTTCTGGTCTTAGATTTAGGTCTTTTATTTATTTTGATTTTATTTCTGTATATGGTATGGGAAAATGTTCAGATTTCATTCTTTTACGTGTATCTGTTCCTGTTTTCTCAACATCACTCTATAAGAGACTGTTTTTTTCTCCATTGTATGTTCTTAGCTCCTTTGTTATTTTATTTGTTGTTTTATTGGTTAACCATAGATATGTAGGTTTATTTCTGGGATCTCTGTTATGTTCCATTGATATATAGTTTTGTTTTGGTGCCAGTACCAAACTGTTTTGATTACTGTAGCTGTGTAATATAGCGTGAAGTCAGTGAGTGTGATACCTTCATCTGTTCTTTTTTTGTTGAGGTTGCTGCGGCTGTATAGGGTCTTTTGTGGTTCCATATAAATTATGGAGTTCTCTGTCCCAGTTTTGTGAAAAATATCATGAGTGTTTTGATAGGGATTGCACTAAATCTGTAGGTTCCTTTGGGTATGGGTAGGACTGACTTATTGATATGTTTTGATCGAGGTGGATAAGCAGAGAACAAACAGATAGGACAGGCCTTTTTCTAATAGCCTGGTAAGGAGGCTCCTATCCTAGATTTTCAACCACCATACTTTCATTCACCTAACTTCCTCTCAGGAAGGTTAAACCATTTTTATCCTCCTCAAATATTGATTCAGCCCTTGCTACAGGAAGAAAAGTTCCATCTTTCCTAAACATCCTGTGCATGTAGTTGGCCAGGTGTCAGCATGCTTTTTAGGAAACCAAATAGTAAGTATTTTAGGTTTTGCAGGCCACATGTCCTCTTTCATCCCTTTTTAACACTACCATTAAATGCAATTTTATATTAAAAAATGAGTACAGCTGTGTCTTAATGCTTTGCTTATGAAAATTAAAATTTGAATTTCATATAGTTTTAACGTGTCACAAAATATCTTTGTTTTCTTTGAGCCATTTGAAAGTATAAAAACCAGTCTTAGTTTGCAGGGTATACAACAGCAGAGGGTAGCCTGGAAAATCTGCCCTGTGAACCATAGTTTACTAAACACTATGCCAGACTGCTTCTTTTTGTCATGTTCTACCTGTCACTCTTTTAGAAAGTTTTCAGAATCTCTAATATGTTGATGCTTTTCACTCCCTCTTAGTGGTCTAAGGCTCAGCCTTTTATTCTCCTCAGACCTTCAATGAAGTGGATGAGGTCTGCCCACATGAGGAAGGACAGTCTACTTAGTCTACAGATTCACATGGTAATGTCATCCAAATACACCCTTACAGTAACACCCAGAATAATGTTTGATCAAATATCTTGACCACCTGATGCAAAGAACTGACTCACTGGGAAAGACCCTGATGCTGGGAAAGATTGAAGGCACAGGGAGAAGGCGATGACCGAGGATGAGATGGCTGGATGGTATCACTGATTTGATGGACATGAGTTTGAGCAAACTTCTGGAGTTGGTGATGGACAGGGAGGCCTGGCGTGTTGCAGTACATGGGGTCATAAAGAGTCAGACATGACTGAGTGACTGAATTGAACTGAACTGAACGGAAATACCTTGACGCTGCATGGCCCAGTCAAGTTGACATGTAAAATTAACTGTCATTGTCGTATAGCTAGTAAATGATAGAGCTCGGTTTCACAACAGTAATGAACTGTGTCATGACAAAATTCAGGCTTTTATTTACTGTTTGTAACTAGGCCCAAACTCAGCATTCATATCCTTCTAAATTAGTCCTTTATTTAGCCAATTTACAGTTGGATATTTGCCTAAGCAATGAGGCATATTTGTCTTGATAAAATGAGTAAATTCAGAGAAAGCAGTATGGTTAGAGACTGTGATATGAAATAATGGATAGTAAGTGGGACATATTTAACTCAGAGATGAATGATTTTGAGTTGAAGAAGACCTATCTTAACCTTGTGAAAGAGAAATTAGATCCCTTTGTTTTTCCAGAGCGTAGAAATATCATTTTCAACTCAGATTAAAGAGCTTTCTATCAGAGTTGTCCAGCACTGAATTAAGATTTTTAATCATTAAAAAGTATTTTCTTTTAAAAATCTTTTGGATTTTAAGGGTATGATCTTACCTTTTGTATTTTTTCATTCCCCAAAATGGAGGGTTAAAAACAAGTTAAACTCTGTGTTGTATTACAGTTTTGTCATTTTCTAGAATGAAAGATTTGAAATTAATTTTGTAGTCTGCTTGATATTCTAAGATTTTTTTTAAAAAAATTGAAGAGCAAGTCATGCTTCCTTTTTCTATTTTGTTTTATTTTGTTTAGTTGCTAAGTTGTGTCCAACTCTTTATGACCCCATGGACTGCAGCATGCCAGGCTCTTTTTCTATTAACATTTCCTAAATAAACTCAGACCACCTGACCTGCCTCTTGAGAAACCTATATGCAGGTCAGGAAGCAACATTTGAACTGGACATGGAACAAAAGACTGGTTCCAAAAAGGAAAAGGAGTACATCAAGGCTGTATACTGTCACCCTGCTTATTTAACTTCTGTGCAGAGTACATCATGAGAAATGCTGGGCTGGAAGAAGCACAAGCTGGAATCAAGATTGCCGGGAGAAAAATCAATAACCTCAGACATGCAGATGACACCACCCTTATGGCAGAAAGTGAAGAGGAACTAAAAAGCCTCTTTGATGAAAGTGAAAGTGGAGAGTGAAAAAGTTGGCTTAAAGCTCAACATTCAGAAAACTAAGATCATGGCACCTGGTCCCATCACTTCGTGGGAAATAGATGGGGAAACAGTGGAAACAGTGGCAGACTTTATTTTTTTGGGCTCCAAAATCACTGCAGATTGTGACTGCAGCCGTGAAATTAAAAGATGCTTACTCCTCGGAAGGAAAGTTATGACCAACCTAGATAGCATATTGAAAAGCAGAGAGAGACATTACTTTGCCAACAAATGTCCATCTAGTCAAGGCTATGGTTTTTCCTGTGGTCATGTATGGATGTGAGAGTTGGACTGTGAAGAAAGCTGAGCACTGAAGAATTGATGCTTTTGAACTGTGGTGTTGGAGAAGACTCTTGAGAGTCCCTTGGACAGCAAGGAGATCCAACCAGTCCACCCTAAAGGAGATCAGTCCTGGGATTTCTTTGGAAGGAATGATGCTAAAGGTGAAACTCCAGTACTTTGGCCACCTCATGCCAAGAGTTGACTCATTGGAAAAGACTCTGATGCTGGGAGGGGTTGGGGGCAGGAGGAGAAGGGGACGACAGAGGATGAGATGGCTGGATGGCATCACTGACTCGATGGACATGAGTTTGAGTGAACTCCGGGAGCTGGTGATGGACAGGGAGGCCTGGTGTGCTGTGATTCACCGGGTCACAAAGAGTCGGACACGACTGAGCGACTGAACTGAACTGAACTGAAATAAACTCATATGAAAGTAATGAATTACTGTCATATATGATGATCATTTTCCCTCACTGAACTTTCGAATTGTTCAATTTAGAGCTTAGCAGTTCAGTTAAATATAAGTTTAAGTTAAATAAGCATATAAGTTAAATAAGCAGAGTGACAGTATACAGCCTTGACGTACTCCTTTTCCTATTTGGAACCAGTCTGTTGTTCCATGTCCAGTTCTAACTGTTGCTTCCTGACTTGCATATAGGTTTCTCAAGAGGCAGGTCAGGTGGTCTGGTATTCCCATCTCTTTCAGAATTTTCCATAGTTTATTGTGATCCACACAGTCAAAGGCTTTGGCATAGTCAGTAAAGCAGAAATAGATGTTTTTCTGGAATTCTCTTGCTTTTTTCCATGATCCAGCAGGTGTTGGCAATTTGATCTCTGGTTCCTCTGCCTTTTCTAAAACCAGCTTGAACATCTGGAAGTTCACGGTTGACGTATTGCTGAAGCC
Organism: Bos indicus; assembly: GCF_029378745.1. Lineage (NCBI taxonomy): Eukaryota > Metazoa > Chordata > Mammalia > Artiodactyla > Bovidae > Bos > Bos indicus. Next base: position 62,762,628 of record NC_091774.1, on the reverse strand, counting down.
TGGCTTGGAGAATTTTGAGCATTACTTTACTAGCGTGTGAGATGAGTGCAATTTTGCGGTAGTTTGAGCATTCTTTGGCATTGCCTTTCTTTGGGAGTGGAATGAAAACTGACCTTTTCCAGTCCTGTGGCCACTGCTGAGTTTTCCAAATTTGCTTATCAGTAGCCCGGTCTTAATTCTCCTAATTGAAATCAGTATGTTAACCTTCTTAGCTGACTCAAGATCTTGGTCCCTTTTTTCATAGGTAAAAAGCTTTTTGTGATAAAAGTATGCATGTGTGCTTAGTCGCTCAGTCGTGTCCAACATTTTGCAACTCCATGGACAGTAGCCTGCCAGGCTCCTCTGTCCCTGGGGATTCTCCAGGCAGCAGTAACTGAAGTAGGTTGCCATGCCGTCCTCCAGGGGATCTTCCCAACCCAGGGATCGAACCTGGGTCTCCTGTTGAAGTCCTTTAATGGACCAGAACCTGGTGGTCCAGAGTTAACGATTAGAAAGTAAAAGAGAGAGTGAAAGAGGCTGATATTCCTTGGTTTATGCAGAAAACAAATAAAGCCCTTTGACACAGGGCTTGCACTGCTACATGTAGGCACCAGGCACCCTCTCGAGGGGGGGTGAAGGCACAGTTTGCCTTCTCGAGAGGGTCTTAGAAGCCTGTGCAAGAAAGTGAGCTCAGTGGGCCTGTGCGCTCCAAAGAATTAGCCTGAGAGAGAGAAGGAAAGAAGGACACGGGGACCCGAGCTCTGATGGAGCGAAGGTGTTTTATTCAACATAGTGTGGTTGTATATACTGTCTTACAAGGTAGCTATTTTCAGCAGAGATAAAAATCAAAAGTCCAGACTTACAAATTATCATAAGGCAATCCATATCAAAGAGAGAGGGTTGTAAATAATCACTTTTACCATATGGTTCATAAAAAGGAAGAGGGTCGTAAATAGTTACTTATCACCATATGGAAAAACTAATGAAGGAAATGCATGCATTCTTCAGCCCCAGGAGTAGTTTGCTACTCCACTTAATTCCTGAATATTCAGGAATTAATAAGGGACAGGATTCATGACAGATCGAAAACAGCACACAGGAACACAGGAATCCTCCTGTTAAATGCTTCCTGACATTCTCCCACATTGCAGGTGGATTCTTTACCATCTGAGCCACCAAGGAAGCCCCAAAATACATAATACAAAATTTATTATTATAATCATTTTAAAGTGTGCAGTTCAGTGGCATTAGCTATATTTATGATGTGTAAACACTGTCACTGTCTTTTCCCAGAACTTTTTCATTATCCCAAATGGAAACACTTTACTCATTGAGCAGTAACTTCCCACGCCATCACTGCAGTCTCTGGTAACTTTATATTTCCTGTCTCTGTGAGTTTGCCTGTTTACATACCTCACATAAGGAATCATGTAATATTTGTTCTTTGTTAACATTTGCATGTTTTTCACTTAGCAGTGTTTCCATCATATAGCATGTATCAGACTTCACTCCTTTTTATGGCTGTGTAATATTTCATTGTGTGTATATAGCACGTTTTGTTTATCCATACAGCTGTTGGCAGACACTTGTCCTGGTTCCATCTTTTTGCCTATTATGGATAATGTATGAATGTTGGAGTTTGAGTATCTGTTAGAGTTTGTTTAGGTATATACCTAGGAGCAGAATTGCTGAATTATATGTTTAACTTTGTGAAGAACTGCCAGTGTGTTTTCCACAGTGACTTAACCATTTGCCTTCCTTCCAGCAATACACAGAGGTTCCAATTTCTCTTATGTCCTAGCAACTTTGGCTCTTTATTGGGTGATAGCCATTCTAATGAATTTGAAGTTGTATCTCATTTGTGGTTTTGATTTGCATTTTCCTAATAATTTGTGATGTTAACCTTTTTTGCAGTCTAGACACACGAAAAATTTTCTAAGTCATCAAGTAATGATTTCTTTTTGCTTAACTTCCTCAATTTATCTCCTTTTCTTCTTTATCCTTCCTCAGTTTATTACCCTCTCTTTCACATTTTACCATAAGCAGCAAGGAGAAAGCCGTACATGCCTTCAATATTTTGCTTGGAAATTTCAACCAAATATCCAGGTTTATCTCCTTTTCACACAATATTAGAATACATTTCAGTTTTGCTACATTATAACAAAGACTGCCTTTCCTGTCCTGTTCAATAATGTCTCATTCCATTTTTGAGACTTCACCAGAAACCCCTTCAGTGTTCCTATTTCTGGATCATTCTGTTCCTGACACATATATTCTCTAAGATGATGGAGAATCTACCTATTTGCTTCTTTCTGCACATTCACCAGAATCTCCTTAATATCTTTGTTTCTACCAGCAATCAAATCATTTTCTCTCATGTCATTTTCTCTGAAGAAAACAGTAGGATTATTTATTACATTTCAAGTAAATGTTATTTGTATTACATAAACTACTTTATTATGTATATATATTTCAAGGTAAATATTCATATGTTATCTTTTTCTAATGGCAAAAATTTGGTTTTTAGTGTAAACAATGAAATTTTGCATGTAAACACACATAAGGCAAACTATTTAATGTTTCAGGTAAAAGTGGTGATACATTAGGATTCCCTGGTGCTTCAGTGTTTAAGACTCCACACTCTCAATGCAGGGGGCACAGGTTTAGTCTCTGGTCTGGGAACTAAGATCCTGCATGCTGCATGGTGTGGCCTAAAAAAAAAGAAAAAGAAAGTGGTGATACATTATTTCCTCAGTCATAAGAACTGACGTGGAGTTGTTATCATTGAATATGAGGCAGGTTTTGACATCTAGAATATCAAACATAATATGTTTTGCCTTTGACATATTGTGACTGGTCATAGAATTTTTTTACAGTATCATGTGCATTCCTCATATTCAGTAAATATCTGGCTAATCAATCTTAACATACCAGCATTACAGGCTACTTCTCTGTTGCCTTTTCATTCTTAAAATTAACCCTAGATACTCATTCATGCTGACATGCAGAAATGAATGTCATATCCTCTCTATAACCTGCAAATTGTTTAGAAGGGCTTGATATATCAGCACTGTGTATGGTTGGTTTAACAACTGTAAGTCCTTGACCACACTTTTCTCTGGTGATTGACATATTATGTCATCCACTGACCTTCTTCGTCTACTTAAATTCTCTGGTAAATAAAATAATATTCTGCTTTTTAAAATCACTTGACCCAAAGTGTCATTGAATATCTGACTTCCAAATCCGATTGATCCACTAAGGAAGATGGCACTTTAGTAACTGAGAGACATTTAGTCATATTATGTACTAATTCAACTAAATATGGCTGAAAGAAATCTTTGCCTAATATAATTTTGATTTCCTGTTTTAGGAATCCTGGTACTGTGGATCACCTATATTTGCTTTGAGACATGCTTTAGATGTTTTTTTCTGGAAGCCCTGTAAATACTGTAAAAATTCAGTATATTGTTGTAAAGACCTATGGTAAGTGGGTTTTTTTCCCCCTTCATTTTCGTCTGTCCGTTTCATGTTGGCATTAAGTCTTATGGATGTTGTAATACTGCTCCCTGCTGGACATAGTGTAACTTTTTAAAGTTGGCACTTAATAGATGGGCAAATAACTGATTAGCTGGACCCAGTCTGGTGGGAAATCCTTGAGTGCATTTACACACAAAAAAACACAACAGTATATAACCAAAGCAACTCTGTTTTTATTTTGGGTGATACTGTTGTATTGATATCTGGAGCCTAATGAAAGTGCTTACAGTCTTGTTTCTAAATTTTATTATGTGTGCTTCCTGGATAGTGGCATCTAAAAGCTGTAACAAACATGTGTTAAAGGATGCTTGTAGTTGATGGAACTTTTAGGATTTCCTGATTTTTTTATTTGTGGCATGTTTTTGCAATTTATCACTTTATTATTAGTATTATCTCTTTTGTAATCATGTAATCATATAATCATTTAAATGCCCTGTATATTTGTTTTTCCAAATGTAGTATTTAAAACAGCTTCAGTATAATTTAAATTAGACACTGTTGGAACTATTTTGAGTGAGTTACCCTTAATCCACCTGTAATGCAGGAGACCCTGGTTTGATTCCTGGGTTGGGAAGATCTGCTGGAGAAGGGATAGGCTACCCACTCCAGTATTCTTGGGCTTCCTTGGTGGTTCAGCTGGTAAAGAATCTCCCTGCAATGTGGGAGACCTGGGTTTAATCCCTGGCTTGGGAAGACCCTCTGTAGAAGGGAGTGGCTCCCCATTCCAGTATTCTGGCTGAGAGAATTCCATGGACTATATGGGGTTGCAAAGAGTCGGACACGACTGAGCAACTTTCACTTTCACCCTTAATTAAATTTTATGCAGTAAACTTCAAGTGTACCTTGTTTTGTATATCCATCCTGTAATCTATTATATTTTCTAGTACACACAGTGACCCATTCACACACAGAGTGACATTGGATTGGGCCTGAAGTGTCATATCTGTGTCTGTCCTATAACGAACCCTCACAGTGAATGCAAACATAGATATTCTTAAAATTGTTTTTAAACTTGTAAGAGTTGAAAATATTTGTCTTCCTACTGTTGAGCTAAATTATTATATACTTTTGGAGTGTGGTTTGCATAAAATATAATGTAGATTTTATGCAACGTAGATTGGATAAATGAACTGGAGTAACATAGATTTTTTTTAAAGTAAGCATACATTTTCTTGAAAAGAAGGAAATGTGACAGATACAACATAGAGCTAAGCAAAGATTTAGCAGGATAACCAATCTTATGCTCTTTAATGGTCTGGTTTCTCTTTTTTTGTGGCCATTTGGAAAGCTTGTGAAATCTATTCTTAATTAGGATTCTGGAGAATTAGGCATGATAACTTATTTATTAAAATATTGCAATAAAAATTTGAAATGTAGACCAAGAAAATACAAGATTGTTAGTAAAAAAGAGGCGCCCTTTCTTCCCATTACAACTATATTATATCAGAAAGTATATCATTTTAAACCTTTTTATTATAAAATATAACACTATATAGAAACAAAAATGTATAGTAAAATGAATAAATATAAAGCAGATATTCAGTAACCATAGATCACTACTGACATCCCAGAAGCCCTTAGTATAATCTTCCTTTTCTTTAAGGTAAACAGTTTCCTAATAATTAGATAATTCTTTATATAATTTTATCACTTTTATGTGTATTCCTCAGCAGTATGTTCACTTTTTGCCTCATTTTGATCTTTTTGGGATCATATGTATTCTTTTTTTTGGATAAACATTTTTGTATTTTTGTTGGAAATGTTTTTGTTATTTTTAAGGTGAAAGGTATGAAGAAACAGATTGTAAGGTAAAGTCAGAGAGGGCTGGCTTCACTGTACTGAAGAGCTTAGGGAAAGAAGGAGTTGTAGGGAATTTAGAAATAGCAGCAGTCAGAATAGGATCAGGATGTCTAGGGACAAGCTTGTCATCTTTCAGGAGAAATGAAAGGCCAATAAGTTGGCTAAGAAAGGACAGCATTCTTGAGGAATGTATTTGAATGAGGCATGGAAAGCATTATGCTAATGGAGCCTATCATAATGCTGCCAACAATAGTAAGGAGAATCAGGTGAGTTATCTAGTCTGCACTGCCTGCAGGTCTCCAAACCTGATGTTGTCACAATCCTCACAGGGTGTCTCTTGGAACGGGTCTGGGGCAGAAGTTCAGAACCCCTTCTCAGTAGGGATGGAGGCGACCCTCCTGATGTCACTGTCACTGCTCAGCCCCCTCCACTGCATGGCAAAGGGTGGAGGAAACTCCCAGCAACATGTGGCCCAGGCCTTGCAGCAGCATCATGGAGGTTCAACTGGATGAGCTCCCTGAGCACTTTCTTTGGACCAAGTACTTGAAAGTCACAACTCACGGAGTAGATCCTGTAGAATGTGGCACAGATGTTCAGGCCAAAGAGGTCTCAAGAGTTTGCTTGTATATATACCAGGTAATGAGGGCAATGTCCTTGCTGTGCTTGGGCTTCTCCCCGGCCTAGGCCATATGACAGCACCTACTCCTGCTGGAACTCTAAATTTGCTTGAATTCCAGGATCATTAAGCATGTACCCTCTTCCAACAATTGGAAGAAGTCCTCACAGTCCACAGAGGTCCTACCCTCCTCCTCTGTCACCAGTGTTAACCAGAGGACCTCCAGTACTGTGTCTAGGAGTGCTGGCAGGGGTGCCAGCTGTGATCACAGACACAGAAAGATGTGGTGGAGCAGTGAGCACCTCCAGACCCTACAACCAGTCTCAGAGTTCAGATTGGATCTTGATTTGCACTTGGAGACCGTGATCACCTTTGTACTTCTCTTTGGGTTGGTGCTAGGCTTCTGTAGTGTAACACTGCTGCAGCTGTGGGGTGCCTTTGTGGGGTAGTAGGGGACACAGGTGGACCTACTGGTGAGTGCCGTTGTCTGGGATCATATGCGTTCTTTCTTCCATTACCGAGCATTGTGTTTTGAAGATCATGTACATAGTTGCATGTAGTTTTACTCTGTTCATTTTCGTTATCATGTGTTATTCCTTTGGAATGAATATGGCAGAATTTATTCATTCTGTTGTTGGTGGATGTTTGGGTTCTTTCTAGTGTTTGACTGTTACAATTAACACTGCCATGAACATTCTTTTATATATCATGTGTTGATTTTTATGTGTCATGTGGAAAAAGTCATACATTTTCAGGTTAAAGATAGATGATCATAGTGGTATTGTAAATAAATGTAAATGAGTACATGAGAAAGTTGTTATATCCTGAGAGTAACACATATTAAGTATTGAAAAAGATTCTGAATCGATCATTATTTCTTTACTGTAGGCCTTAAATATATGGTAGAATGCCATGTAACTTGTGACAGTTTAAAAATAGTATATATACAGATACAGATATAGGACCTAATGTAGTAACTCTTTGTTTACTTTATTAACACAATTCCACTTACTATCATATCATGTTTCATATACTTTCACTTTACTGATGAAACTGTGGAGAACTAAAGAGGTTGAGTGAATTATACAAGGTTATTTAGTAGGTTGGAGCTAGAAACCAGACCAGCCTGTCTACTTGGCAGTCACAACTTAAAGAAAACAGAGTGAAAAGCTAAATCAGGATACAATGAAGTGGAAAATTTGCATGACTAGCTTTTAGAAATTATCAGATATTCTTTTGACTCTTAACCAAGAACTGGCCTTGCACCGGGAATTGTATGTATAAAGGCGCCTGAAATGTTATTGTACCTTATCACAGTTCATCTTCTGAAAGGCAGCTATAGTCTATTATCACTTTGAGTGAGAATTTTACTTACATAATTCCTCATTCACTGGGCTCTTATTAACAAGTGGTATACTATCACTCATCTGTTAATTTGTGAATAATTGAATCTGACCCTTTTATGTGCCAAAATTTATTTCATAGGAATATTTTTTCTAAAATGTTTTTGAAAAATAAAATATACCCTTTGTTTTCTTAAACAAGACAAATTGAGTATAATGTAACTTGTTTTGGTTTTGTTTTGATGGCTCAGAGTTGTGAACAACAGTCATTTCATAGAATTTATGTGGTTTCTGCACAGATCATTATGCTGTATAGGCCTATTCTCCTAAATTATCCTAGAGTGATAAACTTTTATGTCCTGGGTGCTACTTATGATGTCATTTTTTTGTTTGTTTTGTTTTACCTTTGTTAGATAATTCTTGTTTTTTTGCTCTCAATGCATTATACTGATTCTAATATAAAAATCAGCATTTACATATACATTGCTTAGGTGAGATCTTAAGTATAGTTCTGCCCCATGTGCTGATTAAGGGCATAGAATGTGTGCTTTTTAAAATTTACTTTGGGATCAGCAACTAGTCTTGTTACTTTGTTCCAGGGGACTGAGAATGGCAGTCATAAAAATTAAACCACCTTTGAAATGATAGTTTTGTAAATGAAAATATAGAAGTAACATAGATTTGGTTTCCTAAAAACTTTGAAGTGCTTCAGGAAAACATTCTTTTAAAAGGGAAATGCATGTTTGACTGCTTCCCCAATTATAGATTATTGAATGTGAATTTAAAGGAAAAATTTGGAGTGGGTGTGTATATTTATTTTTAAATGAAGGGAATTTGAGGAAGAAAGCATGTTAGGTGTTAATATTATGATTTCCTACATCAATGAGATTTTTTTTCAATTCGAAAATTAAGTCAGCAAATTTTACATGTGCATAAGAAAAGAAGCAAAGAGCTTCATACAGTTTTTTCCAATGAGAACATCTTTGAGGACTAGCTTTTTCTGGGATACATCTGAGATGTGTATGTGATGGAAGCAAAATGACATAGCCCCCATAAAAGAAAAATTAGCAATTTGTAGAAAAAGACCTGTGCATTTACACATTTGTTTCAGAACCAATTCTGGGAATTTGTTACAGATATACTTACGTATTAATACTTATAAAATGACATATGCATAAACGTTTTCATTAGAGCTTCCTTTGAAGTAGCAACAGATGGAAGCATGCCTAATGCCTGTCAGGAGGGTACAGTCCATGGGGTCACAGTGGTTAAATGAACTCTGCCATAGCTGTACAATGAAATACTCTACAGCTTTAAAAATAGAAAGTATGTTCTCTGTATGAAGATTCAGAACACTGTTACTTGAAAAAAGCAGTGCTCAAACAGTACTCAGTCGCTTAGTCGTGTCAACTCTTTGTGACCCCGTGGACAGGTCATGTAGCTTGCCGGGCTCCTTTGTCCATGGTATTTCCCAGGCAAGAATACTGGAGTGGGTTGCCATTTCCTCCTCCAGAGGATCTTCCTAACCCAGGGATTGAACCCATGTCTCTTGCGTTGGCAGGCAGATTCTTTACCCCAGCACTACCTGGGAAGCAGTGTTCAGAGTGTGTAGTAAACTTATTTTTTGTATAAAAGAAGTAAGGAATGAAATCAATATTCATAATTGCTTATATTTGCATAAAGAAAATCTGGACATCTATACAAATTCTAAATCTTGTATGTTGATGAATAAGGAAAACAAACTAGTTGGGACTTTTACTATATATCTTTTAGATTGTTTTTGGATATGTGAATATGTTATTAGTTAAAAATAATTTTGTTTTGTTAATCAAATGAGAGAGAAAGGGATAAACCTGTTGTATTTTCCATAAAATTAGCCAGTTTTATTCATTTTTCCCCAGAGTCTGGGATATAGTTGGTTGTTGTTTTGTTGCTAAGTTGTGTCTGACTCTTTTGCAACCCCATGGACTGTAGCCCACCAGGCTCTGCTATCTATGGGATTTTCCAGGCAAGAATTGGGGAGTGCATTGCCATTTCCTTCTTCAGGGAATCTCCCTGACCCAGGGATCAAACCCGTATCTTCTGCATGCCTCTCTTGCATTGCGGGTGGATTCTTTACCCTTTGGCCCCAGGGAAGCCTGGGATATAGTTAGCACTGAATAAATATTTATTATACAAATGAAATATAAGCTATATAATCTTTAGGTTATCTCTTTTAGCTGACTTCTTAAAGTATCTTTTCAATAAGGGAAAAACAGTGCTCTAAGTCATGTGTTAATTCCAGTATAGAAGTGAGGGAAAGGATTTAAGTGGAAATAATAAGCCTGGTGTGCTGCAGTCCACGGGGTTGCAGAGTCAGAGTATAACGAATAAACAACAACAGTAATAGCTTAATTTATTGTCAAATTATCATGAATTTTCACTTAACTTGTAGGATATTGATATTAAAGAATTTTAATTTCACTGAAAAGTAAAATGTTTTCAAAAGATTCCCATTAAATTAGCTAATAAGGTTTCATAATAAAAGCTTATGAAATTTGAGAGCACAGGGGAAAATGGCCTACGTATTCTTTATACTTGCCTTATCTTCTGTCATACTTTAGTTTCTCACATGAGGGCAATTTTCAGTCCTGAGACAATTTTAGAAGCACTGTTATAATAGCAGCAGCACCTGTAGCTACTCCTGACACAGAGGCCCGTTATCTCTGAAAATATGGTATTTTAGTTTGGGAATTGAGGGAAGATAATAGGGTAAATGGCTGTTGCTTCTCCGTTTATGAGTTCAGGAACTTATCTTATGGTTTGCAGATTTGATCTTTCAGATAAGTAGTATATGAACCTTTCGTTTCATCTTTAGATTATATACATGTCATTGTTGTTTGGTCGCTAAGTTATGTCTGACTCTTGTGACCCCATGGACTATAGCCCGTCAGGCTCCTCTGTCTGTGGGATTTTCCAGACAAGAATACTGGAGTGAGTTGCCATTTCCTTCTCCAGTGGATCTTCCCAACTTAGAGATAGAACCCATGTCGCCTACATTAGTAGCAATGAAGAATCTCACTGAGCCATCTGGGAAGGCCCTCTATATCCATTGCTTGTTCCTAAATTTCTTATGATAATGATTTTGACTCCCTTTGTGTATCTGTATTTATGTGCAAAATGGCCTTTTTAAAGAAAAGGAGTATATATGGAAAAGTGCACAAATTATAAGTGGATGGCTCAATGAATTTGTCAGAAGCCAAAACAATCATGTAACCACCGAGATACCAAAATGAACATTATTAGCACTCTAGAAGACACCTTTATGCTCTCTTCTATCCTCTGTTTCCCACCCTGCACAAGGATAACCACTACCTTGACTTTTCACATCATAGACTATAACAGCTTTGCTTTTGTATTTTATATATAGAATTATACAGTATAGTTTTTTATGTTTAGTTCCTTTGCTAAAGCTTGTATCTTGGGATTCATCTACATTGTTGCGTGTAGTTGTAGTCTGTTCAGTTTCATTACTGCATTCCTTTGTGACTATATCACAACTATTTTTGAATCTATTCTGTTAATGGACATTTGGGTGATTTCTATATAATGTTAAATATATTCTTTCTAATACATATCTCTTGATTGATATATTTGCATGTTTCTTTTGAGCAGACGTCTAGCAGCAAAATTACTGGATCATAACTATGTTTATTTCCAACTTTAATCAAAATCGCCAGTTTTCTGAAATGGTTGTGCTAGTTTACATTCATGTGACAGTTTAAGTTGCTCTGTGTCTTTGCTCACACCTCATTTTCCCCATCTTCTTCATCCTTCAATTCTGATGGATATAAAGTACTAAGGCTTACGTCGTTTAATTTCTAGTTTCCTGATGATGAATGAAGCTGAACACATTTTCATATGTATATTGACTGTTGGATTATTCTCTTTTGTAAAGTACCTGTTAACTTCTTTGCCCACTTTTTTGTTGAGCTATCTGTTTTTTTCTTTGATTTTTGGGGGAGTTGTTTATATATTCAGAATATGAGTCCTTCTTTGTACAGATATTGCAAATATTTCCCCAACCCTGAGATTTGCCTTTTCAATCTATTAATAGTGCTTTTGATGAACAAGTTAATGACTTTAAAGTAATCTAGTTTGTCATTTATGTTTAGTGCTTTTTGTGTGTTAAGAAGTGATTGTCTACTCCAAGGATGTTCTGTGTTTTTCTCTAAAAAAAAGGGTGTTGTTAGCTTTGTACCTTAATGTCTGCATATCTAACTCAAGACAATTTTGAACAATAAGTAGACTCTGCAAAGGTTAGGCTTATAAAAAGATCACATTTTTCATTGTTTTAAAATCTAAAGAATTACATATCTATTTTTTAAAAGTGACTTACTAGAAAAAAATTATTTCAGATATATTCTCATAAGGAATATTTATAATTTCAAGGTTATACAAAGTGGAACTACAAAAGCAAGCCACTAAATAATACAGAAAATGCTTTGCCCTTACTGTATACATTTGAACAGAACTTTAAATGATAACAAAATACAGACTAGTAAAGTGTAAATTTTGTTTACTTTTCTTATTTATTTGGACAAAGAATAATGGCTAAATTAGCCCATTGCATTGTCAAAAGCTCTCAAGTTCTCAAATGCTCTTCCTTTCATTATCACTAACTTTAAACATCTTGTTTCTGATTCCAATCTTAGATATTACCAAGATGAAATTAAAGATATTGGAGACTTTTCATAGTCAATTGCCTTAGTATTTAATAGCAGAATTGTAAAAAAGGAAGAAGCAGCAGCACAGTGTTACCTCTGGCTACATCAGTGTGTAAGGGAAGTTCATAATTCTTGAAACATTGTCCCACTTCATTTCTATACCACCATATTTCCTTGGCATCTTCTAACTCATTCCTTCTCAGAGTTTTAGTTTCATAAATTACACTGACAAACCCCCAGGGGTGATTCTTGATTCTGGACGAAGGTTAAGAATTAGGTTTATCTCAGCTTGAGACGGAGAAGGGAGAAGGAAATTCCATGGACAGAGGAGTCTGGTGGGCTACAGTCCATGGGATCACAAAGTTGGGCATGACTGAGCTCACTCACACACACACACACACACACACACACACACACACACACACACACACATAGGTAGAGAGGTTCCACAAAAGAGAAAAAAAAAAAAAAAAGGGTGTTGTAATTTTATCATTTGCATCAGTAATTTCAGACTATATTTTCATGTTAGGCAGTTTTGCTTGTCTTTTTAAACTTAGTCTATGTCTCTAGACAGAAAAAGAAAGTGCACTTTTATAAATCAACATGATCATGTACCTTCTACAGAATACTTCCTTAAGAAAGTAGTATGTAATCTATATGTTTACCTTGCGTGCATGGTCAGTTGCTTCAGACTCTTTGCGACCCTATGGATTGTAGCTGGCCAGGTCCTCTGTCCATGGAATTTTCCATGCAAGAATACTGGAGTGGGCTGCCATATCTTCCTCAGGGGATCTTCCTGACCCAGGAATTGATCCCATATCTCCTGCATTTGAACTGCTTCTTTACCACTGAGCCACCTAGGAAGCCCCCCACCTGTACCTATAATGTACTTCATTGTCTTTAAGTAAAGTTCACTAGAAAATTCAATGAAGAATTTCTGAGCTTGGCAAATTTTATGATTTTTAATATTTTTAACAATTCTATCTTTCTTAAAAATGTTTATCCATTAAATTTTGTGATGTGTTTATAGACATAATTCTAGGTACCTCATTGGGTATAGTCTTTACTCTCTTAAAGTTTAGGATATTTAATTGAGAAAAAATAGGTATTAACTTTTGTCACCAAAGCAATATAAATACTATTACATTTGAAAAATATTTTCATAGGCCTCTTTTTCATCATTTTGATCTTAAGTAGGTTTTTTTTGTGAGCATTCATTTGTATACAAGTTATAACATTCACAAGGCCTTCAGTGATATGTTTATTATTCAAAAATATTTTAGATATTTGTTCTATGTGCTATTATTTACATTGCAGCAGAGTATTTCTATGTACCCTAGTATTTTAGTTTTTTATTGTCAATAATGTTTATTATTAGCTTAATGATTATTGTATTATTTAATTTTACATTTATATTTCATAAGATATAATTGCCTGCTTGAAAATGTATTTTGTCTCTGATCATAGTGCTGAAATTATTAATAAAGAAAGGTGATTATACTTGACTGTTAGCTAAGCACTTAGATATTTTTCACTTGTCATCTACATTTTTTAGTTTAAAGCAACACATTAAATATAATTTTATCCTGGCTTTTATTTTAATTCATGCATTTAAAAACTGAAATTCAGATAAAAGATATTTTCAAAATAAATTCAGCATATTATTTATGAGTGGAGCAACACATTAGCATTGGGTTCACAATAGATCATATCGCTTTTATTCCATCTTACAAGCTTAGCAGCACAAACAGAATAATCAACATATTATTTGGCTGTCATCTGCTGAACAGAAACCAGAGATCACAAGGAGGTTTTCCCTAGCTGTGGTGATGGCCTTTTTGTTCCAAGCCCCCATCTGGGAGGGCCATGGTGTGTTATCATATGGAACGCGGGCTTTTCTGTAATCTGCTTAGCTGCACTGCAGTTTGAATCTTCATTCCATGTTTGTGTAATTTATAATTTTAATGAGACCATGGCTCTTGTGGGCTTTGAAATATATTAAAAGCTCTTTTGTGCATATGCTTTTGTTCTTGCTTAATAGGCTCAGTGTATTTAAAACTGATGAATTTTTATTCATGAATTTGGATGTCTGGGGATTAACTTAGACTGAATATCATTGCACTCATATATTGATGACTAGAAAGTTTGTTATTGTTGTTATTTGGGGGTTTTTTTGTGTGTCTATGTCATTGTGATACTTGTATCCATAAAAAGAATTTAAATAATTAAAGGATAGGAAAAAGTGGTATGGTTAAGTCATGAGCAGTTTCTTTAGATTTTATCCATCTTATTAATTGATACTCACATTTCATCTTTAGTCTTAGTGCTTTTAGATATATGTTATGAAGGAATAATTATGAAAAAGCAACTTTTAAATTAATACCGTACATACTGTGTTTATATTGAAATAATATTCCAGTGTGTGACAGAGTTAGACTTTGTATTTTAATTGTATCATATCAGTTGTCTGTGGTCATACTAAATCAGCCATTAACTTTCTTGAATTAAATTAGGTATATGTTTTATATTTCAGCTATGTACAGTTTACCCTGTTTCTGTAAAACCTTTTTTGTTAATCCTTTTTTTTTTTCTTTACCTACATTGGTGAAATGATGAGAAGACTAACGAAAAAGCAGCTTTATAGTGGTTTGTAAAATTGATCTTTTAAATTTTGCTGAAACTCTGAATACACTAAATGCTTCATATCTCTATTATAGTTATTACTCTTAAATATAGTTTTAAAATTTGAATATGAATAAATGTAGCATCTTAGGCAAAAATCATGGCCCTTTCTAGATCCAGACTCTTTTGAAGTTTCTGTCTATCGGACTCAATGAGGGGTAACACATGTACCTTACTAGTCTTTTAGGAAATTGCCCAAGATGTAGTTTTTCTAAAAAACCTGAGTTTATTGTACTAAAGCATTTTTGTAACTATAAAACATCATTCATTTTGGTATATGTTGGTTATCAATTTGGCTGGTCCCTTGTTTTCCCTTATTACCCTTAAGCTAGAAATATGAGAAAGAGGCTAAAATGACAGGATTTTGTTTTTCTGTACTAAGCTTTTCTATCAGATTTGATATTGGAATGTTTGTTTTTCCAAATAATCCTCTGTTTTAATGTTTTTATTAATAGTACAATTTCAGTTAGTTTAGGAATATAGTATTGGAAATGGTCTGCTAAAGCAGTGCTGTTTAATAGAAATATAATGCAAGTCATATATATATTATTTAACCCATTAAATTCAAAATCTTATCTTTTCAACATGTAAATTAATGCAAAATATTTTATTCTTTTTTTGTACTATCTTCACAGTCCAGTGTGTATTTTATACTTACATCTCAATTAGGACTAGTCATGTCTCAAGTACTTGATAGCCTTATGTAGCTAGTGGCTACCTTGTTGAATACTGTAGCTCTACAGTATTATTTATAAAAATCATAACAGAAATGTATAATGTGTATTTTTTACATTCTTCATTGTTTTTCTGTACTATCCTAATGAAGGTAATCAAAGAGTATTCATGTGCTGCAAAATTGAAATCACTTACAGTTTTTTTTGTTGCTCTGGTGCTGATGATATTGGTGCATGATTCATAGACAAAATCAGAATTATGCCACCTGAGTTTTTATCAGATATTATGTAGATATGCTTACAGGTATTGTGATGATAAGGAAATAATAATGGCCAACTTAGTGGATGTGACATGTTTCTCAACACTTGTGGGCAGATCAAATTTATCAAATAAGTCATATTTCAAGTATACTGAGGAGCTTAATTTTACAAGAATTCCAAAACAAATCTTGATACTTTCTTTTTTTTTTTTAATAAAGTTGAGAACTCCTCACATTCTTAGAATTTTTCTGGATAGGTATTTATGTGAACAAATATGAATCTCTCTTTTCATGTATGTTTGCTTAAAGTTAGTATAGCTTTAAATTTCTTGGAAGAAAAAAGCCAAACATAAAAATACTGTTTTCTAAATAGCTCTAGGATTCCATGCATTTTATTAATAAAGGCTCTGTGTATATGCAAATATAAAGAGAGGTTATTTCACTGAGTACTTTAAAGGTATACAGTTAAGAATTCTAAAAATCTCAATTACAGTTGATTTGTATTGGTTCAAATATTTTAAAGTGTAAAATAATCAAGATGATTTATATAAAATACTGCTGCTATTGTACCTACTTTATAACAAAGTAGAGACCTTATTATGTGGCGTGGACCTTCTTGTTCATGTATGGTTTAGGGAGAAAATCCTGTTT